>NC_140217.1:38637807-38775307 GCF_951802725.1 Rutilus rutilus | reverse complement strand
TTATTTACATTGTATTATATTTACATATGCTATATTTAATTTTTAAGTAGAGTTATTATTTTAATTGTTATTCATACAATATACATATATTTATAAATATAAACATATTTATATATTTGTGTATTTTAAATATATTTAAATATACAAATGTTTGTTACATTTTATTTTTAAGTGCAGTTTAATTATATCATTCAGTTATATTATTCTTTATATCTCCGTATATATATTTATAAATAGTTATATTTATAAAAATATATTACATAGATTTTATATTATTATTATTATTAATATTAAATCGATTTATATGTACATATATTTAGTTATTCTTACAATTATAATAGTTATTCTTTCAAAGGTAAGTCAATGAAAAAATATCATAATTGTACTGTCAAAATTGTATTACAAAAAAAAATACCAATTATCATTTTTTACTTTCTTAAAAATATCTCTTGGGCTTATTTCAATTAATATTTTTAAAATTTCAATGGTGTCACCATTAAATAACTTTTCTGTTTACTCTTGATCAATGATGGAAAATTAGTCTGCATATCCATTGAATTAAATACAATTTCATTGATTTCATTAAATATATTTTACTACATAATATTACGTTTTTTTTTTAAATAATAAGTGCTTAATTTTCTGTTTGTATTTGGAACTTCACAGACATAAAAACGAACGCTCAGATTATGCATAACAAATTAATAAGTCTGACATCAGAGCAAAAACAGCTTCAAATGAATAAAACACCTATAAAACAAAAGACTCAAATCAGTAAAAAAAATGATATATGCTTAAGTGTCAATAATAAATATAAAAGTGTCTTCATTACAGAGCTGGTAAGAGAAACCACTGCTGCCAGTAAAGCCCTGCTGGTGCCCAAGAACATCTCGGCCTTCCCATCGAACGGAGAGCGTTTCACAGAGGGTCACATCGACGTCTGGTGGATCGTTCATGATGGAGGCATGCTAATGCTGCTACCCTTCCTCCTCCGCCAGCACAAGGTCTCTTCTTTTCATCAGAATCATGGTCATATCATACAGCGGTTGTTTGCAGCTCACATGGTGACCGTTGTTGACATCTGTGGATGATGTTCTGTAGGTTTGGAGGAAGTGCAAGATGCGCATCTTCACTGTGGCCCAGATGGACGACAACAGCATCCAGATGAAGAAAGATCTGACAACCTTCCTGTATCACCTGCGCATCGACGCCGCAGTGGAAGTGGTGGAGATGGTAATCAATTGCATTCTGCGATATCGCATAAAAAACACTAGATAGAGACCAAGATGTGCTTAAATTCTAAAAAAGAGCATAAAAAAATAAGAAGACGTGTATGGAAGCTTGTTTCCGCCACTAAATAAAAATGAAAAAAGGTAATTACTAATAACTTTTTAGCTCACAATTCTGACTTTTTCTCAAAATTGCTTGTTATAAAGTAAGAATTGCGAGATATAAACTAGCAATTGTGAGAAAAAAGTAAGAATTGCGAGATATAAACTCACAATTGCAAGAAAAAAGTCAGAATTGCGAGATATAAACTCACAATTGCGAGAAAAAAGTAAGAATAGCGAGATATAAACTCACAATTACGAGAAAAAAGTCAGAATTGCGAGATATAAACTCACAATTGCAAGAAAAAAGTCAGAATTGCGAGATATAAACTAACAATTGCGAGAAAAAAGTAAGAATTGCGAGATATAAACTCACAATTGTGAGAAAAAAGTAACAATTGCGAGATATAAACTCAATTACGAGAAAAAGTAAGAATAGCGAGATATAAACTCACAATTACGAGAAAAAGTAAGAATTGCGAGATGTAAACTCACAATTACGAGAAAAAAGTAAGAATAGCGAGATGTAAACTCACAATTACGAGAAAAAGTAAGAATTGCGAGATGTAAACTCACAATTACGAGAAAAAGTACGAATTGCGAGATGTAAACTCACAATTACGAGAAAAAAGTAAGAATAGCGAGATGTAAACTCACAATTGCAAGAAAAAAGTCAGAATTGCGAGATGTAAACTCACAATTACGAGAAAAAAGTCAGAATAGCGAGATATAAACTCACAATTACGAGAAAAAATAAGAATTGCGAGATGTAAACTCACAATTGCAAGAAAAAAGTCAGATTTGCGAGATATAAACTCACAATTACGAGAAAAAAGTCAGAATAGCGAGATATAAACTCACAATTACGAGAAAAAGTAAGAATTGCAATATGTAAACTCACAATTGCAAGAAAAAAGTCAGAATTGCGAGATATAAACTCACAATTACGAGAAAAATTACGATTTGCGAGATATAAACTCGCAATTGCAAGAAAAAAAGTACGAATTGCGAGATATAAACTCGCAATTACGAGAAAAAAGTAACAATTGCGAGATATAAACTCACAATTGCAAAAAAAAAAGTATGAATTGCAAGATATAAATTCGCAATTGCAAGAAAAAAGTAAGAATTGCGAGAGAAAAAAGTACAAATTGCAAATTTTCTTGTACATTGTTTTGAAGTAGTTGGAGCAGAAGATGAAAAAGTGTTTATATTGGGGTCAGCTATTCCTTTATGAACTGTGGACTATGTTTTCCTTCTGTACAGTTTTATGAGTAACTCTATTGAAAGCTATTATTGCATCTCTCTCTCCTCAGCATGACAGTGATATCTCAGCGTACACGTATGAGAAAACCCTGGTGATGGAGCAGCGATCTCAGATCCTGAAGCAGATCAACCTCACCAAGACTGAGCGGGAACGTGAGGTAGACGTCTATCCTCAACTCTTTCACCCGTGATCGCTTGTAACAGAAAACCATACTTTATTCTATGTACAATTTCATTTAGACCAAGGATTCCTAAACATTTTCTTGTCAATCTTTGACCTAAATTCTCTTGAATCCTCCTGAGATTTTTAAGCTAATATTTTAATTATTTAACAACACATTCTCATGTTTACGGTTCTCTGATGACTAGGGGTGTAACGATACACAAAACTGACGGTTCGGTACGCCCCACGGTTTTGACATCTCGGTTCGGTTCGGTTCGGTTCGGTTCAGTGGGGTGGGGGGGTTTAGAAAGCTAAAATTGCTGATTCTTTTTTTTTACAGTGGTTTAATGAACAAATTCTGTCTTTGTCTTTAAATTAATTCAATTACAATTAAACTTTTCGCAAGGATAAAAAAAAGAAAAAAAGATCTGCTAATGCTGTAAACTATATAGGGAGCCCACACATTACTATAACCTTAAAGGTTAACAACAGAGCCTAGACTTTTAGCCTAATTTCAGATACTATTTATTTTTAGATATAATAATCAACACTCAACACATTGTATGAAAACATGTAAACTGCACATAAGGCAGTTTTCTCATTAACTTATGTTTTCTACTAATTTGTTATTGAAATATAAATATTTACACAGTTTAAAACTTTTTTTTAAATTTAAAATTTAATTTAAATTTAATTCAATTTAAAATTTAAAACATAGGCTTAAATAATCAAGAAATCAATCATTAACATGTTAAGTAAAATATATTATATAGGCTAATATAGTGCATTTATTTAGTGCAAGAGTTCATTTAGGAACCAACAAGCTGTGGGCACTGAATGACTTGCCTGAGGTAAATATAAGGCTATGTGACAAACTAAGACGTTTTATTGGCGTCTTTCCGCTGCTGAAACACTGATCGATTGATTACACAAGTTATGATGCCTTTCAGTAAGTATACTGTATCTTTTAACATACCTTCAGGTGTCCATTCATGTTTATTCTATAACTGAGGAAGAGAATCGCGTTTACTCGCGCTCCGCGCTGCCGCTTTAAATGTACAGTGATCTGTCACGCCACATCAAAGAGCGCCAAAACGGCATTTATTGTTCGAATTTCGTGATCAAATAGACAGAATTTGAAAGATTACACCTTGCTTATTGTCGAAAGAAATACGGAGCTTGCTATTATAGGGTGTTAATGGTGGTTAGGCTATAGAGCTGGTAAGTCCCGCCCCTTCCGTAAAACCCCGCTGGACCTCAAAGTTGAAAAACCGTCAATGCAAGTGAATGGGAGAAAATAATTATTTTCTGGTCCCGTTTGAATTTTGCCATGAATGTGAACATATGTTGTCTGTGAATTTTTTATATAACTTTTCGTGTAAAGAATGCTACAATAGGGTATATGTCGAACGTCGCATTACGAAACCGGAAAACAGAACGCATCGCTTCCGGTTCAGGTCTTTTGTATGTGCTTCTTGCATTTTTTTACTGTTTTACTCAAGATAACTTAAAAGGAGCGAGCAAAGATGATCATAACCAATGTCCCTCGCATGTGAAGATCGATATTTAAAAGTAAAAAAAAAAAAAAAATCTTCACACTAACGTTTAGATATTTAAATAGAATAAAACGCCAATAACAAAGTGAGATAGGTAGGTTAGCTGATTACCTTAAAATTCCATAGATATCGGCGTCAGTTCATACGGCTGTTAACACTTTCTATGACAAGCGGATGCGATGAGACCAGGTTTCCGGTTTCGTCATGCGACGTTCGACATATACCCTATTTAGCGTGTAAAAAGTTTGATACGGTTAGACTTTGTGTGAGAGCACTTTGTGGACTGCAACTCTCGCTGCTTTCGACGCGTTTGAAACGTCAACACCACTAGCACACGGACACTAGCTCACGGATCCCGCTAAACATGACTGTGTCTTTGGTGCACTTCACCGCCTTCTTTCAGGGAGAGGACAAAATCGTTGATGTTGGCGAAAACCACGGGTAAGTCAACTTTAGGGGGTGACGTCACATAGGCGACATGTAGTCTTTCTCGTTATGTCTTTTCCACAACTGCTAGCCGAATAATCATACCATATACTGTCAAACTCGTAACATGAAAAGTTATATAAAAAATTCACAGACAACATATGTTCAATTCATGGCACAATTCAAACGGGATCAGAAAATAATTATTTTCTCCCATTCACTTGCATTGACGGTTTTTCAACTTTGAGGTCCAGCGTGGTTTTACGGAAGGGGCGGGACTTACCAGCTCTATAATGCTGTATTCGTTGTTTGTGTACACATAAGACATGAGGTACATTGAGCCGGGGCAGCAGGGGGCGGGGCGTCCTCGGTACGCTATGAGAGTATCGCGATACGTATCGTTGGTGGTGTATCGCGGTTTTTCGGTTCGGTTTGAATATCGTTACACCCCTACTGATGACAGTTAATGGTCACATGACATACAGGTACACAAAATATTTTATCTTTTTTTAGTAAGTGTTTTATTGATTGTTTTTATTTTTAATTGATTTATTTTTTTATTAATTATTTTATTAATTCTTATTATTTATAATGAATTGCAATACTCTACAGTTTGCAGTTTGCAGCCAATGAAATCCATTTCACTGTAAAATGTAATTGTCCATAATTATAAACATTGATCATCAATCCTGGATTCATCACAGCAATATTGTGTTGCTTTACAGCCTTTTATAGTCAGAACAATGAGGGCATTATGATTAAACATGTTGCTTTACAAAGTTTGTGCATCAAAGTTAATTTAATGACAAAAGTCTTTCAATGTCATCTGTTAATTTCATAAGCTGAGAAAATTATTTATTATTATTATGAGAAAAGTATTTATTTTATTTTATTTTTTTGCTGGATACTTTTAATTCTAAACAGTAAAAATACTTAAAGTATTTCTCTGGACATTATGCAGATGAGGGGAACATCTCATTTACATAATATTATTACTTTGCAGTATACAATGCAGTTGCAGATATGTTTAATGAAGGCTGGTTATGCGTGACATCACTGCTGGTGGGCGGGGCCTCGTCTCAGGAATCTTCTCCATGTTTCAGATCCAGAGCATCACCGACAGCTCTCGCGGGTCGATCCGTCGTAAGAACCCGGCCGCGGTCACGACCCAGCTCAGTGTGACGGAGGAACCGGCGGCCAGCAGCAAAGAGGAGAAACCAGAGGAGGAGGTACAGCATGAGGAGCCAATGCTCATTTCAGTCTGTGCTTGTAATCTTCAGATATCTGAGTTAATGAATGACTTTACAGGTTTCATCTTACATGGCAATAGCAGCCACATCTCATGTGTTGAACATGCTGTGATCTGAACTTGACTGATTTGACTGATATCTCTGCAGTTCAGAGTAATGGACACGGCAGAATCCATCCATCCATCTCTGTCTCTCTCTCTCTCTCTGTCTCTCTCTCTCTCTCTCTCTCTCACTCTTTCTCTCTCTCTCTCTCTCTCTCAAAAGTTATTTTATATATTGTAAATGTTTTATTAGAAAAGCCATATTAAAGGAGAAGTTCACTTTTAAAATGAAAATTCTGTCATCATATACTCACCCTCATGTTGTTTCAAACCTGTATGAATTTCTTTCTTCTGCTGAACAGAAAGGAAGATATTTAGAAGAATATCAGTAACCAGACAGTTTTTGGGTCCCATTGACTTCCATAGTATTTTTTTTTTTTTTTTTTAAGAAAATTAAATCATTATTATAATTATAATTAAAACAATTAGCAACCGTAAATAATTATTTTAATTTTTTTTACTTTTTATTATTATAGCTGTAATAAATTAATTATTGGAATTTCATTTTTAACTTGTCTTTTAATTTCATTCTAAAAACCAAACCAAAACAATTAAGTATAATTAAAATGGAAGTAATCAGTAAATAAACAACTTTTTTTTAATTATCTGATTTTTTTATTTTATTTTTTACTATTTTTATTTATTATTATCATTAATTATAAATCAGTCATTTTCATTGTCATCATAATCTCATTTTTATTGTACTTATTTAATTGTATTTTTTTGCTATTTATTATTTTATTTTATAATTATGTATTAATTATTATCATTAATAATAAAGCATAGTCATTTTCATTGTCATTGCATTGTAATATTTATTTAATTATTTAATTATTTAATTTTAATTGAATATGTTTTGATTTATAATTTAAAAAATCTACATTTATTTAAAATCTTTTAATCTCTGAGCATTAACAGTTGTATCTTTTCCTTTTCTTTTGCCCTGACATTCTCCATATGTGCGTATGTGCCGGTCCTGCCCTCTCAGTCTGTCCCTGTGTCCCCGTCCCAACAGGAACAGCTCATTCATGACAAGAGCACCAACCCGCCCACCCCGGCCACTCCTCAGTCCCCCAGCGCAGACGCAGAGACCCCCGGCACGACCGTTCAGATGACCTGGACTGAAGCCAAGTGTGATGGAGAGAAGGCCAAACCTGTAGGAGCCACCACACCAGAGGCCATCAAAGACCTCTTCAACATGAAACCGTGAGTGCCGCAAGGCTTAAACCTGCACTCGGTTTTGCATTGCACACTTTTACACTCCTCTTTCTGTCTTTCTTTGTCATGCCACAGAGAGTGGGAAAACCTGTGAGTATAGATGCACCTCTGACTGCGATACTCATGTTAACACTCACTGATGTTGATGAATGTTTGTGAGCTTATCATCAATTGTTTTCAGAAACCAGTCCAACGTGAGGCGCATGCACACTGCTCTCAGACTCAATGAAGTCATCATTAAGAAATCCCAGGAGGCCAAGCTAGTCCTGCTCAACATGCCCGGACCACCCAAAAACAGAAGCGGCGACGAGAACTGTATCTTGATAAATGCTATGATCATCATTATTAGGGCTGCACGATATTGAAGAAAAATGCGATATCCGATAACTCATTAAATAATGCAATATTCGATACGATAATTATGGAAGCTTGTTTCTGCCACTGAATAATAAATAAATAATAATAATTGCGACTTTTTATCTCACAATTCTGACTTTTTTTCTCACAATTGCGAGATATGAAGTCAGAATTGTGAGAAATAAAGTCGCAATTCTGAGAAATAAAGTCGCAATTGCGAGATATGAAGTCAGAATTGTGAGAAATAAAGTCGCAATTGGGAGATATAAAGTCAGAATTGCATGATATAAAGTCGCAATTACGTGTTATAAAGTCAGAATTGTGAGATATAAACTATTCTGAGGTAAAAAGTCTGTCTTTTTTTCCTTAGAATTGGACTTTATATCTCACAATTCTGAGAAAAGATGTCAGAATTGCGAGATATAAACTCGCAATTATGTGTTATAAAGTCGCAATTGCGAGAAAAAGTCAGAATTCTGACTTTAAAAGACACAATTGCGACTTTATTTCACGCAATTCTGACTTTATATCTCGCAATTCTGACTTTATAAGACGCAATTGCGACTTTATTTCACGCAATTCTGACTTTATATCTCACAATTCTGAGAAATAAAGTTGCAATTGCGAGATATAAATTCGCAATTGCGAGATATAAAGTCGCAATTCTGAGAAATAAAGTCGCAATTGGGAGATATAAAGTCAGAATTGTGAGATATAAACTATTCTGAGGTAAAAAAATAAAATAAAATAAAAAGTCAGTCTTTTTTTTCCTTAGAATTGGACTTTATATCTCACAATTGTGAGTTTATATCTCACAATTCTGAGAAAAGATGTCAGAATTGTGAGATATAAACTCGCAATTATGTGTTATAAAGTCAGAATTGCGTGATATAAAGTCGCAATTGCGAGAAAAGTCAGAATTCTGACTTTATAAGACGCAATTGCGACTTTATTTCACGCAATTCTGACTTTATATCTCGCAATTCTGACTTTATATCTCGCAATTCTGACTTTATAACACGCAATTGCGACTTTATTTCACGCAATTCTGACTTTATATCTCACAATTCTGACTTTATATCTCGCAATTCTGACTTTATAAGACGCAATTGCGACTTTATTTTACGCAATTCTGACTTTATATCTCGCAATTCTGACTTTATAACACGCAATTGCGACTTTATTTCACGCAATTCTGACTTTATATCTCACAATTCTGAGAAATAAAGTCAGAATTGCGAGATGTAAACTCGCAATATTGATATAAAAAGTCGCAATTATCTTTTAAAATGTTTTATTCTGTGGCGGAAACAAGCTTCCATAGATAATGCTTAAAGTGTGTAAAATAAACTTAAATTATCTTTAAAATATATTTAGATTAATTTCACATTCTTTTTGTGATAAGAAAACATCCCTACGACTTCTGACAGTGAACAGCAGTGTTTTACTGTAGCATAAGAAGTGTTATTTTAACATCAGTGTAAACCACGGGGTTTAGGGGTTCAGGTTACCCTACATTAGGGTTATTAAACAACAGAAACTGAATAATCAAATGTAAAAATAAAAAAACGACTTAGTTTTTTACTGTATGAATGAAATATATACTGATTCTTATTAAAGCTACAAAAGTTATTCAGCCGAGAGCAGTGAGTGATTTTCTCTTTGTCTTTTGTTCATGACTGCAGTTATCGCAAGCCGTTATTATACATTTGCGATATTTCGATATATTGTGCAGCCCTAATTATTATTCATTTCTATTCCATTTTGGTGTAAAAACAATTCTAAAGTCAAAAAGGAGCTTTTGTTTTTAAAAGGTCTCATCAAGCATTATTGGATACAATGCAGATACACTACCTTTCAAAAGTTTGGGGTCAGGTTTTTTTTTTTTATTATTATTATTTAAAAAATGCAATTGATCAAAAGTGACAGTAAAGACATTTGTAATATTAAAATTTCCATTTCAAATAAATGCTGTTCTTTTGAACTTTCTATCCATCAAATAATCCTAAAGATTAATTTCCTCAGAAATATGAAACATCTCAACTGTTTTCAACACTGTTAATAATCATAAATGTTTCTTGAGCATCAAATCATCATATTAGAATGATTTCTGAAGGATCATGTGACACTGAAGACTGCAGTAATGATGCTGAAAATGCAACTTTGATCACAGGAAAAAAAAAAACATTTTAAAATATATTAAAATAGAAAACAATTCTTTTGAATCGTGAACATATTTCACAATATTACTGTTTTACTGTATTTTTTTAATCAAATAAATGCAGCCTTGCTGAGCAGAAGAGACTTCTTTCAAAGCATTAAAAAATATTTCTGCCCTCAAACATTTTTGAACAATAGTGTATTTCAGGAATACACATCATTTCCATACTGCGCACCATATTTACATACTGCAAAAGTAGTGTGTGTATCTTTTACAGCTCCTCTCCTTTCCTTGACTCTCCATCAATCAGACATGGAATTCATGGATGTTTTAACCGAAGGTCTCAACCGGGTCCTCCTTGTGCGCGGTGGAGGTCGCGAGGTCATCACCATCTACTCTTAAGAAACATGTCGACGTCACCCGACCCCATTTGCCCCCCCCCCCCTCCCCCCCCCCTCCCCAGTGTGACCCAAGCAATATCCCAGAATTCCCTTCAGTCAACCAGCTTCATTCGTTCTACTGGTCTGCCAAGCTCTCACTGGCCGAACATCGCTCTTGGCGCTACTCTCGTTCACACTTCACTGTTCAATGAAGTGCACTGTTGATGTCAGTGGGTATTTGTTCAATGCCCCCTCTGCTGTAGCTTTCCTGCATCATCTGTCAATCACTGCTCTCGCCCAATCAGAAGTGGGTTGGACTTGATTTGTTTATATTTATTTGTTTTAAAGAAGAGGATGCAGGATGGAACATGCAACGTCAGTGAAGAAGGATTCGACGTTCAGAACTACGCCAGAGATGCTGTGAAATCTTTCTGCTCTGGTAAAGAAAGATCTCCTGATAACCTTGGGGAAAAGATTTTCATGGTTTGAACTCGTTCCTATTGGTCTGCAGCTTCGTTAAATGTGAAAAGATTAATAATAAGTTTCTTTAAAAAAAAAAAAAACTAATGTGAACTGTGAAATGTGAAGTTTAAAGTCAACATGATATCAAACTATCCATCTTATTTTTCAACCCTCAATCAAATCTCTCGCCCATTTTTTTTTATATATCTTCCCGAGGTTCGCTTGGGAAGTGTGTCGTGTTACGGAAGTAAAATGGTTTGCGAACGGCATTTCACGTTGACTTTAAGCGGGTTCCTCTGCACAAAGACCTGTGTTTTCTGTATTTGTTTTGTCTCATCGACCTCCTCCATGTTTTTCGGTCGTTCCTAGCTATTCCCCTGCCAAATACAGTCACAATATGTGCCAAAAACCAGGCTGGCAGGGTGTGCGACTCTCTGCTTGACAGCAAAGCAGCGAGCAAGAGTCTATCAGTGTAACCGACACTGTAATTAGCAAAAGAATGAGCTAAAAAAAAAAAAAAAGACAGAGAAAGAAAAAAAAAGTACTCAGCCACTACAAGTAGTGTACATAGCGTATAAGGCATTATACAATATTGGTGTAGTATTTTTATTGTGAAATAACCGAAGATTCTGGTGAAAAAATGCTGTTGTCTTAAGGCCAACTCACACAACACCATCAGACGCCGACAGATTAAACCACGTCACTTCTCAGATAATCGAAATCCAATTCAGCATGTTCAATCGGCGAAAACAAGCTCCGCCAGCACTGATCCGACATAACCCGACCGAGTGTGTGACGGTGTGCTGTGAGTTGGCCTTCACAGGGTCAGGGTGTTTTGTGCGGCTCCAGGCTTCACTATGGCGGCTTGACGTGTACTACGGTACCGAACCTCCCCTTCCCAACAAGCACTCAACCTGCACTGACAGCCACTGTGTAACAAATGATTTAATGAGTCCGTGGATTCATTAAGTGTGTGTGTGTGTGTGAGTGTGAGTGTGAGTGTGTGTGAATTGCATCCTTGAGCAAATGAAAGTTGGCCATTTCTTTAGGTTTTTTTTTTCCCATTTTGCTATGAAAAAAAAAACCTCTCTGTTAGTTGCATTTACAAATCTGTATAAATTAGCTATATCATAGATCTATATCGAACTTGGTGAGGCGCACGGAAATGTCACAGAGCTATATATAGAGTATTCTCGCATCTGATTGTATTGCCAAACTTTGATTTCACTCGTGCCATATGAATGAAAATGTGAAATTGTCAATAGAAACAAATATTGATGACGTTGCCACTTTAAACACTAGTGTTGCATTCACTTTATTAGTTACTTTAGAGTTTCAGACTTTAAATTTCTTTAACAAATCATATTATATGATGGATCCGACTTTATCTAAAAGAAAGCATCCAAAATGGCAGTGGCTTTAACAGTTTAAGCTCCATTTTGAGATGTCATTTTGTGTTACTCTGCTGTTGCAGGAAGTGAATTTATGTGATTTTGAAGAAGTAGATTGCTGTCATTATCAACAAAGCCACATATGGATCAATTTTGGCGATGTGGGCTTTGCCATAGCAATGAATCATGTCTGAATCCATGAACATTTCAGAATAGACTCTCAGTTGTCGCTTTGGTAATTACAGTAATTCCGATGCGACGTGAACGCAGCATTAGATTGAGCTGTTATGACACTAGTAAAGCATGATGGATCAAATGACATCCATAAATCTGAACTCTATGCAGTGCGACTGTAATGTATTAGCCAAATCACAAAACAGTGAGATGCAAAATTATCCTCGGTCTTTATTTTGACCAGAGAAAAATAGTTAGATTAGTTTGTATTTTTGAGAGCATAATATATGTGAAATTGGGAAATCATATTCATTGCATTATTTATTTTTGTAGAGATATAGGCTATTTTATAGTTGTTTTTTACAGAAATACCAACAACTGCATATATATATATATATATATATATATATACACACACACATATACATATATATAGACATATACATATATATAATTAACTCACTGGTAAGAAAGTATATACAATAGTTTACAAAGATATTACAGATTACGTTATGTTTAGACATGGGGAAACCTCTCATAAGTAATGAATGCTGCTGCTAGTGTATGAATAGATATGGATTGTTCGTGTACATAGAGCGAAAGAATAAATATTTAAAGGTATATTTACGAGGGGAGGGGTTTACGCTGAGTTTGCATACACGACTTCAGCCTTATATAATCAGCTTTATCATGTTTTGTTTCTTTTAAATTTCCTCATTTCGTTGAACAGTGGTAATTTCAAGTGACGACAACGTTCACTGAATCTGAACAAAACGCAAAATGTGTATCGAAACGCCACATTTTTTTTAACGAAGTACTGCCTGCGTAGACTGAGCCTCTGATGACGTTTCGACAATTAGTTTGCGCGAAGATGTTTTTGACGAACACTTAACGATTTACTCCTGTTTGCATGGTGTGTGTCGGACACGTTTTGTTTGATTTTCGTAATGTGAAAAGAGCAATTCCTGGAACATTGTCAAGGCAGCTTTTTAAAATCGTTGCCACGATATCCAGGTCACGCGTACACTTATTAGATTAGAGAGTTGTTTTTGGCTTTGTATATAAAATCGCTCTTGAGACACTGTAGCTACAGGGTCGTCGTTCCCTGTTGTGTTTGTTAGGACGCTTTTAGTACACACCGGGAAAAAATGCTCAACGAACTTTTTTGTTTTTAACGGTAACGTGCAATATTTACTTTGACGGGAAATGGTATGTATGGCGTATTTTTAGTTGCTAGTTCGCCCATGAGTCTGCTTCTCGTTGAGTAGTCCTGAAACATGTAGTTCATCGGAGCGCTTCGTATGCTAGAGTGTGCGTCACATCTGTTCTATGGTGGCTGAGATAGAAATGCACTTTATACGAAATTAACGTTATTTACGTCCAGTGACGATTGAGTTGCCAGAATCACGAGCATGCCAGATCCATTTCAGCGCTGATGCCTCTAGCGGCGAGAGTGTGTGTGTCGCAGTAACATACTACCTGAACATTCAGATTTTATTATGCTGTAAAAAAAATTAACAAAAAAGTGCGTGTTTGCTGTTTATTTGGCATGAATTTCTAGCATTTCTTGTAATTTATTGAAAATGACAAAAACACTATACGTAGATGTAAAAAAAAGAAAAGAAAAATGAAGATATATTTCTAATACGAATCACTGAGTTGATGTGGTGACATTTCCCTCCCACTTTTCACCCCTTCACTGTTTCAAACCTACGAGCACTGTATCGATGTGATCACCGTATAAATATCGATTAAAGACTCTAAAGAAGCGCTTCCACTGCTGGGCTTGGCTCTATTCAAACTGACATTGGACACACCACATTCACAGTCTTATCTTTTTTCCTTTATATTCGCCATCTCACGATAAATGCCTGGCTTGTGTGTAGCAAAAATGAAATCAAGTGTTCTGTATTCCTTTGCCAAGGGATATCGAGGCGTTTCGACACATCTCGGAAACAAAAAGGGCTCTGAATAACAGTTCTGAAGTTTGACCTGCGCCACTGGATGTTCTCCCAAAAAAAAAACAAAAAAAAAACAATATGTGAATCTCGCTTTATTGTTTTAATCCTACGTTGTTGAAAATAAAGGTTGTTCGATGGTTCTTTAGTTTCAGGAAAGATCTTGCTATATGAAAAAGTTGGTATCGCAGGTTCTTCGGATCATTGGTTTGGTTTCTGGGTACTTTTTCAAGAGCTCAAAGGGATCGTTCACCCAAAAATGAAACATTTGTCATCATTTACTCGCCCTCCGAACCTGTATGAGTTTCTTCTGTTGAACACAAAAGAAGATACTTTGAAGAATGTTGATGACCAAACTGTTGATGGTCCCCATTGACTTCAATGAAAAGTCAATGGGGTCCATCAACATTCTTCAAAATATCTTCTTTTGTGTGTTTAACAGAAGAAACTCATACAGGTTCGGAGGGCGAGTAAATGATGACAAATGTTTCATTTTTGGGTGTACGATCCCTTTAAAATGGCACCAGACTGTAAAACCCTTTCGGTTCGTGTCGAAACCTTTATTTTCAAGAGTTTAGTCCCATGGCGTTTACCTCTGAGGTTTTGCTTGACATTCCAGTAACTTTGATAAAAAAACGAAACAGCTCTTCATGCATGTGAACGATCCGATCCGTCCACGAGCTCTGATAGGGTCCAAATGTTGAAATCTGAATCTAAACCATCTGAAGCAGTTGAAATAGAGCCAGGACCCGGGTCCGTTGTCCTGTTCAACGCATGCACATTATCCTGAACAAGCTAATATAAATATATATAAATATTTAAATGTTTTGTGATATACAGTATTACGTTCACGCCGGTTTATTTCAGTTGTTTTTTGATTGTAAATGTGTTTTATTTCTACCAGATGTTTGGTGTTCTTGTTGTGCACACTGATTTCTTTGGATCCACTGGTGTGAATGAATATCGACTGGTTAATGGGGTCTATTTTTATGATAGGTATTTTAGCCAAGACAAAGACCATTTTTTGCTTTTACTGCAGTTGTTTATTTAAAGAACTGATTACCAAAGTTATTTATGTTACCCTGGATATGTGCAAACTGTCATTCTAAATGAATTAAAAAGAAACTCGAGGGTCTGTTATGTTAAGCTGTAAAATCATTATTATTTGCTCCAGTTTCTACTCATGCCTTAAATGCACAAATTGGCAGCTATGTGTTAACGAATCTTCTACAAGTGCAATGCTTATGGTTGATTTATTTATTTATTTAAATCATGATTATCTCAAGATTTGTACTTAAATTAAACCACACTGACTATTTGCTACAATATTAAAAATATATATATAGTGACTCCCCTACTAATTTGATTGGACCATTTCTTATATATTTATATTTATGTATATTTATGCCTTTCTGCTTTATTACAGCATGGCTGCAAGTTAAGATATTGCTTAAGCAAACAATCTGAGACATCTATAAGTAAAATTAATAAACAAAAATCATGCGTTGTCTCGGCTTTGCTTCTTTGAACGGCTGATTTGCAGAACATGCGAGAGTCATCGACTGTTCAGTGATATTGCAATTAATTCTAGATCAGAACATTAGTTTTACATGGAAAAATGGCTGAATCCCTCAGGCTTGTTTTTGATTCATTTGAAATGAAAACATTTTGTATGAACATTTGAAAGGGAATGTAGTGGAGAAGAAATGATTTTCAGATCTTTCACAAGTAGAATTTTTTTGTCTGTTTTTCGGGGTTTTACGGTCATATTGCCATGTAGTGTGTTCCTGTGTGTTTTTCAGTGGTGTGTGTGTGAGTGTGAGTGTGTGTGTGTGTGTGTACAGTGACGTACACACAGCGGATCTGGGACCACATGGCAAGGGTGGACGAGGGTCCTGTAAATATAGTGTTGAGGTGTTTATTTTCTGTGTCAGTGTAAGTTGGATATTTTAAAAAGATAAATAATGAGTATTCTCTATTGTGTTTCATGGTACATAAAGAAAATAATGTAGTTTTATCTGACATTTCAAATGCTTTATCTCTATGGCTTCTGCAAAACTCCCATTCCATTTTATAGATTTGTCAGCACAAAATGCAATAAACGAATACCATTTTATTACGGATTTTTTGATGGAGTCTTTATTCCCAGAAAGTTCTTTCAGTTCAGGATCTGAGGTTCCTAACACTCGTTTTGGATGTCATTTATGTTACACACCTGATTCATATCATGAGGTCATTAGTATACAGACTCCCAGATCTGAACTGGCTGTGATTTAAAGACATTTTCCTGAGAGAAGTGCTGAAAATACATCGAAACAAACCGATTCACATCGTCTGGAGTCCAGTTTCCGCTCATGTTCTGATTCATTTCTCAGTCAATTCAAGTATTTGTTCCAGTTTTCCGGCACAAAATCGATTCAAGTCCACCAAAGCAGCGTTTGTTGAGCAGAGACGGTAAGTGTTGAGATCTTCCTTAATGAACTAAATACTGTTTATTTAGTCATATTCCAGTAATAGAATGACTTTTCCAAATGACAAATGACTTTTCCACACTGAAAGTGAAAATGGTGACTGCGAATCTGATCTTATTTGATGTTTAATGACATGTGGAGCAGGATTTTGATATTTGAGCTGTCTTTCCTAACATGATGCTGCAGAAATAGACAAAGAACTGGGAAAATATGTTGGTTAGGACAATATCTGTGTTCAAAGTACAGTTTGAATCCATCTGAAGCGGATCGGAAGAGTTCATCAAAGTTGTCCTAAGACAAGAAACAGGTATTGTTTAACTTTGATGAACGGTTTTGATCCACTTCAGATGTTGACTACTGTAGGATACTATGTTGCTTTTTGATGAAGTGGTCAGATTACATTGCTTTGTATATTTTAAAACCTTTGCATTATTCCACGACAAATATTTTAAGCGTAGTATGATATATGAACTTGTTATATGCGTGTTGTCAACTTTGATTTAATGGGTTTTTTTTTTTTTTACTCAAATAAATGCGTGTCGCAGCAAAAGAACCTTTGAGAGAACAGTTCTGAATATAACCAATTTTTTCTTAGCGTGGAGAACATTTTAATAAACTGAAGAACCTTTTTCCACTACAAAGATTTCATGAATGTTAAATGTTCTTCATAAACTACTAGGGGTGTAACAATGTATCGCAATACAAAAATGCAACAATATGTATCGTAGATAGTTCACCCAAAATAAAAATTACCCTGTGAGAAAAAATGTACGTTTTCAGAGTCAGTACTACATTAAACTACAATATATTATGTTGAATATAATGTATAATAATGGGGGATTATTTTAAATCATATATTTAAGACAATAATTATCTAGCCAGTGACAGAGTGCAAGCATATTCGTCTAAAATAATTCTGTGTTTTCAGGTTCAGAATCATGAATATTTATTCTGGTGTCACCATTGGCCAAGCCTATTCATTTACACACATGATGTAATATCAAATTTAGCATTTAATCAACAGTGCATTTTTTTCTTAAACTTTTATTATGTCTCGGAGTATCGCAATAATATCATATCGTGAGTTCAGTTTCGTGATATTTATCGATTCGTGAAATTAGGGTATTGTTACACCCCTATAAACTACTGATACGAATAAAGAATCTAATTAAGTGTAGGAGCGTATGACAATTTAGCAATCAGTTTAAAATATCAACAACAAAAATCACTCACTGCAATTTATGAATGGTTGCAATAATGAAAGGTTGTGTCTTTCAGCCTTTAGTTTAGAAACCAATAAAAAGCTGTGGAACATATTGAAGAGAGTCAAGAACTTTTGTATCTAAAAATGAATTTATTAATTCAGAAGTTGGCTGGTATATACAATGCACAAATTCCATATAAAACAACAGAAATGTTTTTCCCATCTATTGATGCATTACACAATCATGCTCTGTAAAGGTTTCATCTAACACATTAGAGTAAAAAGAAAAATAAAACCGTAAAACTTCACACAATGCGTTTGTGTTTATCACAAATGACACCGGAACCAAAAATAATAATAATTTACGATGATTCAGAGCAACGCCGACTTCTCGATTCTTATCAAATTGAATAATTTCAGTAATGGCGGGAATAATGTGACATGGGCGATGGCTCCATGCTCTGGCCCATTCCCTGCGACGGCCGCTGCCCTTGCCCCGCAGATCCCATATTCACCAAGTGGTTAATGGGGCCGCTCTGGATGAGCGTATCCAAGGCCTTCTGCACGCTGGGGTTGTCGAAGTTGATCCCAGTGCCTGCGGTGACAGCCGGTCTCGGAGGGCCCGACGGCCCCGGCATACGAGAACCAGGGGGCCTTAGAGTCGGCCGAGGGTTCATCATGCTCTGAGGCTGGACGGCAGCTATTTTGGGTATGCCGGCGACACCGTGAGAAGACTGGAGGCCGACGCTCTGAGGGCCGAGGCTGGAGCCGTAACCCTGTGTTTGGGGAGCCTGAACCGGGCTGGACACTGAAGATGAGCCGCTGCCGCTGTTGAAGATGCTGAGGATTTTAGCCTGGAGCTCTTGCTGTTGGCTGGCGGCGGTGGGGGCCGGGGCCGATGTAGGGGTCAGGTGGGTGGAATGGAGGGTCAGGCTGGAGTACGTGGGTTGAGCTGGCGCCGATAAAGCCTGTGTCGTCTGAGAGGGTTCGAGGGACGCAGAAGGAGGGAGTGAACCTTGAGAGACCAAAAACAGTGAAGGGTAAGGGTTCATTGGTAAAGTGTAGAGCCCGACCGATAACGATTTTTGGGGACCGATGCCGATATTAGGGAGTTAAAAAAAGCCTGATATCAATATATCGGCCGATATTATTTAATGTGTATATTATAGTAAAAACAGTGAAAGGTAAGGCTTGATTGGTAAAGTGTAGAGCCAGACTGATATTCATTTTTGGGGGCCGATACCGATATTAGGGAGTAAAAAAAAAAAGCCTGATATCGATATATCGGCCGATATTATTCGCGTGTATATTATAATACAGTAGCAATATTATTAATGTGTATATTATAGTATAGTACCAGTCAAAAGTGGCCAAAAACAGAGAAGGGTAAGGCTTGATTGGTAAAGTGTAGAGCCCGACCGATATGCATTTATGGGGGCCGATGCCGATATTAGGGAGTTAAAAAGCCTGATATCGATATATCGGCCGATAATATTAATGTGTATATTATAATACAGTAGCAATATTATTTGTGTATATTATAGTACAGGATTTTTGGGGGCCGATGCCGATATTAGGGAGTTAAAAAAGGCTGATATTAATATATCGGCCGATAATATTAATGTGTATATTATAATACAGTAGCAATATTATTTATGGGTATTATAGTACAGTACCAGTCAAAAGTGGCCAAAAACAGTGAAAGGTAAGGCTTGATTGGTAAAGTGTAAAGGTGCGTTCACACCATGTCGTAGTTACCGTAAATAAAGCTCCGTAGTTCAGAATCGTTACGATAATTACGACAGGGTGTGAACGCAGAAAAATACAACATTGAGTTGAGAACTAATGAAGTTACCTGCATCAGTACCGCTTCTGACAAGACGCTCGCGCTTGTCTCTCAGGTAGTCAATTAGCCTGGCCATCTCATCTGGAGTCATAAACCTGAGAGATACATTTAATACAATTTCAAGATTCTCCATGCAAATTTCAATAAATGAAAAATAGATAATATACATATTTTAATGAACTTAAATTAAAGCAAATGGCATGTGACCTTTGTTGTTGTTGTTTTCTTTTTTTTGTTGTTATTCAGGTAAACAAAGAAACAAATTTCAATAGAACAAATAAAACATTAGTGAACTGTATAACGATGTAATTCATTCATTCCTGTCAGTTCAGTCTCGATTGGTTACATTTTATTCCATTTACGAATCAATTTGTTACAGAAAACTCAAACTACTCCTGATAATTCTAACAAGAGCAGCAGTAATATAGTGGTGCAGGTATGACATCAGAACCAGGAAGTCTAATTCACCGCTGGTTCCTTTGAGGTTTTCCTATGGTGTTTTATAATGAGGTTTTTAAATGTGTGTAAAATGAAGCCTGTGGTGAAACATAACTTGACGATACTCTGATGTTTTATTTTACAACGTAACATACCCAGAGAAAACGCAAATTTTGTTTGTAACATTTTTAATAAGCAACTAGATAAGGCAGTTCGGGGTGAATGTGTGCAGTTAACATTGTAGAACAAAACCCCAAAGTATCTTCATTTTATGATTACCATAGGCTTTATTTTACTCAAATTAAAAAATCCTATTATAAAACCAAATTTGTATAAAGCGGATTAGTCTTCCAGATTCTGAGGTCATGCCTGCACCACTATGTACACCATTCAAAGTTTGCAGCAAATCATCATATTAGAAAGATTTCTGAAGGATCATGTGACACTGAAGACTGTAATGATGCTGACAATTCAGGAATAAATTGAATTTTAAATTGTAATAGTTCAAAATATGACTTTCTTTTGGTCAAATAAATGCAGCCTTGGTGAGCAGAAGAGACTTTTCAAAAACATTACAAATCTTACAGACCACAAACTTTTGAACGGCAGTGTTTGTTGACGTACCTGCCCTCCGACAGTAGTGTGATGGGGGTCAGAAGGGAAACGGGATGGCCCTCTCTCTCATGCTCTCTCATCAGCACATCATCGGCCATCTTGGCCGCCTTCCTCGCAATCTCGTCCCTTTCTTTATTGCGGTGTTCAACTTTAAAGGATTCAAAGTTGTGGGCCACCAGCACCATGGCATCCTGGATGGGCATGTTCCTGTGCTCTGCAGGAGAAAGGGATCTTGTGGTAAAACGTTCATTATAGCTTAAATGGATTGTAGTCAGAGTGCAGTACGAACATACACTATTGTATATTAAAGGGATATTTCACTGCTGGAAAGATGAATGTGTATTTAAATTGGGTCATTTATGTAGTAGAAATGTGAATTATTTTAGTAAGTTGGTGCCTTCTAGACTGAGAAAAGCCAGAAAATGTATTTTTGGCTCATGTGGATGAAAGACAACAACTCCCAGAATGCACTTGCTTCGTTGCCCTACGAGGACACTCCCAAGCCACGCCTACCGGTTACAGAGGGCAGTATCTGAAGAAATGATACAACTAGGCTACTAGCTGACTCGAGACTGAAAAGACAGCGTTTTATGGTGAGATCCCCCTATGGGCGGGTTGAAGACATGCGGGACGAGCTCCTCCTACTGGCTGGAGTCTCTCGCCTCTGGACAAAAGAGCCTCTGATGAGCTGAATGATGATTTTTGCATCATCTGAGGTTTTTTTACAGACACACAATACAGAAATCTCTCGTCTCAGGGGGACATGAGGGAGGGAAGCACGGTCATTCGAAAACACTACCGGGTTTCTACTGATACAAAGCGTAATGCTAATCAGTGAAGTATCCCTTTAAGAGTGTTTTGCTAGTGGTTCTTCGTGCAAGAATTTAGGTGTCACATCAGCTTAACGCTGATATGCAAGTAAATTGGCATCAAATATCAAACTCTTTGTGGAAGGATACATACCTTGCGGGGTCCCAAAGAGGATGTTGACAGTACAGGAACGATGTACTTGGTGCTGCTGGGTGATGATAATGGCAAAGGGTGTACGAGCCCGACTAACATCCTCCAGGGCTTGGGTCAAGGATACTTCAGTATTCAGGAAGATGAGATCCACAACCATACCCAGATCCCGAACCTTCCTGCCCACCGTCTCAGCATATTCCCTGCACACAAGCACAGAGCAGAAAATGACACTGTGTCTCTACCAAAAACATTTCTTGTTAAAGATGCTTTGAGAAATGGACTCACTTTTGCAGCTTGTTGACGACTATGACGGAACAATCCACTGGTCTCTCAGCGTCATAGCGCCTCTGCAGCTCTTCATAATATTGACGGTAAAGTTCGTTCCTACGGCGCTCTTCGGGACGCACTCGCTCATCTGTAAATGCAGAACTGAACGCTTAGCAAAACCCTTCTGTGAGCAAAACTGTGAACATATCAATTAAACTTTGTTCCACCATAAACTAAGCCAACTGAATTACCAATGATGCTAACGATGACTGTTAGAGCTTTACCACTACCACAAATAAAACACTACTTAGGAAAACTCAAAATAACCTGAATGTGCCTGTATTGAATACTTTGGTTACACTTTATTTTACGGTGTCATTATATATTTAAGTACTGAGTAATATTAAGCAACTACATGTACTTACTATAGGGATAGGGTTTGGTTGAGGGTTAGTTGCATGCAATTATGCATATTTTACTATTATTACTATGGTAAGTACATGTAACAAGGACACTGTAAAATAAAGTGTTACTAATATTTTACATATTTAAAGTATGTTAAAGATTTTTTCCATTGTGATATTTTCATAATACATTTCACAAAATTCTCATTACCTTAACGCAAAAACAATAGTAGCATTTGTTGTACTGCCTTTCATTGACGTTTACTTAAATGAATACATGTTGAATTTTCTTAAATTGTCACAATGCAAAACGGGATGAATTTTCTTCAAGCAAAATATTAGCTTTAATTCAGAACAGTTGTAAACGTCAAACCAACCCTCTGACTCTCTCCTGCCATTCCAGGGTTCTCTGAAGCGCTCTGGGTACGGCTCCTCTTTCTTCCGGTAATAGTCGTAATCTCCACGGTAATAACGGTCGTAACCTTCCTCTCTGTGGAAACACAGTAATGTTGTTTAGATGAGGAAAAGTGATTTAAATGCAAAACTACAAAATAAACCAAATGCATTGTGTGTGTGCACCTGTAGGAAGGGTCTTTCTCCCTGGTCTCCGACGCCCTGTATCTGTCTTCGGCCGGGGGGGCTCGAGCTTCGTGATCACGAGGTGGACCGGGACGTGGCTCACGACTATCCCCCCTCATCTCTCGACTCTCACGGTGGTCTCGAGAATCTCGCCCATGCACCGGGGACCGAGAACGAGGACGGGGCTCTCGACTGTCCCCGTAAGCGCTGGATGGCCTGAACAGACAAAACACACCTAGTCAACACATGCCAACTAAACACTTTAGCCCCAAAACAGCTCTATTAGACAACTAATTTTATCATAAAGTACTTAAAAACTGTTACAAAATGTTAGTCAAATGTGAACATGAACACTTTAAAAAAAAAAAGAGAGAGAAACTTTAAAACAAATCATTTCTACCAGAATATCTCATTCATTTATACGCTTTCAGAAAATCTCATTCATTTATACGCTTTCAGAGTTTTGCGACAGCCAGACACTGTTGCGGGAGAGCATAGAAATGAGAGGGTGGTGCCATTTATTAGTCCTATCTTTCGCAAAATTCACTTCATTTCGCTTAACAAAAAAATGCTCTGTTGCAAACTCTGAATACTCTCCAAAAACGATATCTTTTTTAGGGTTACCATTAGTATCCTTTAGTTCCATTAAGTTTCCAAGTCAAATTTATGTAAAAAATAAAATAAAAAGAGCAGCAGGATTCACATGGTGATAATAATGCTTTATTTTGTCAAATCAAAATCATTTTTGTACTTAAATTAAGCCTTGGAACATGGGTTTTTAATTGAAAACTTCTTTAGCATAAACCAACGCGATGAACCGCAACTCTGTTCCACGTCAGTGCAATAACAATAAAGTTATTTTCTTTTTAAAAATCGAGGAGGTGATGAAGAATGGACTGGAAAGACAAACAACCACCTCCAAATATAAATAATATCCAACAATTGACTGAAATTGCTAAAATTATTAGTTTTAATTGTTTCCATCCCATCTGAACACATGAAATAATTAGGATTTTGAGAATGTTTTAAGAAGAAAGCAGCGATTGCCAGGTTGACGATTTTGAAAGCTGTGCATAGTAAGAGAACAGAATGAGTAACACACCGTTTAGACACAGACACACCAAGGGAAACGCACTCAAATTACCCTTTCAACTTTATTTCAGTTAATTCTGATACAACTAAAAGTGAGGAAAAGGGAAAGAAAGAAAAAAATAGAACAAAACTAAAAATCGAATAGCCACGAGAAATATTGACTGAACCGATTTTGCGCACCCGGCAATGATATTGATGTACTCTAGCTCTTTCGATGAATTCCTTTGTGGAGGGAAAAACGTTTACCAAAATTCTCGATAGATGTCGTCTTCATTAGCAAAAATCCCAACGATACTTTACCTGCGTGGAGGGCTTGACCTGGATTTATTCTGTCGTCTCTCCGCTGCCATATTTACATCTGAAAATAAACCAATCCAAACGTTCAACATGACAAAAGACGGAAATATTTCAGAGCCAAACGAGTTTTTTTGGTGTTTTTTATACTGAGAGGATGAACATTTAACATTGTTGCGTTTAAATTATAAGCATTTCCAAAGTTTCAATAGTAGTTGAAGGTAAATACTACAATGTGGGGAAGAAAAAGCAGTTAAGGATCTAGTGAACCTGTGCGCCATATGTACGTCAGCCGTAAACACTTATTAAATACCTCTCGACTAAACCACCAACAATAACTGGAACTTTGCACAAATAGTGTAATGGGCCAGTGAACTAAAAATACATCAAAAACCATTGTCATCAAAATTACAATACCGTTGTACGATTTTAACAAGATTATAATTACAGACAAAAAGAACCAGTGAAATGGGAAAACATTGGGACTTTAATTTAAAAAAGTCAATATGTAATCTATTTGTGAAAAGTGCCAATTGGATTTATAGCTTTTATTTATACCGTCACATAAACAAAAACTCAAGAGTAGAGGGGAAAAACTAGACCCTAATATGCAATTAACATAAGGATCATATTTGAAGTTAAAGTTTGGCTTTATTAGATTCACCACATTGCAGTTATTACAGTAAAATTAGTTCAAGTTTTATTTCTCTGAAGTTAAAATTTAAAAACTTGGATGTAAAAACTGCTCAAATTACTTCAATGTTTAAATACCAAATCAGACCTTACCTAGTTTATAACCTCTATAAATTCGACCGTTATGTCCGGCTTTAGCAGCCTCGGCATCCTCCACTCGCTCAAACTGCACAAATCCGTACCCACGAAACAGGGACAAAGCTGAAAAAGGGAACAATCATTTCGTTTTACGCAAAAAAAAAAGAGGCGTTTGTTGGTGGATTTTTGGCCTAAGCTTCCCTTGCTTTCTGAAAATCGCAACTAAAGTCTAAAGAACGGTGGATAAAACAAATTAAAAACTGCAGCGAACACTATAAAATAGGCTACTATTTTTCCGAAACGTCTAAATAAGTCGTTGAATTTATACGCTACTAACCCTGTATTTTCCCATATGGCCTGAACAGATCCTCCATGTCCTTCTTCGCCATGTGCGCCGTGGGCAAATTTCCAACAAAAATCCTTCGCTCCAGGTCACGAGGGTCATTGCTGTTGGTGGTGTACGAGGGTGGCGTACCACTCCGACTTCTTCTGTGCGACATGCCTCTACGAGCTTTAGGTTCAATGGCCCGTTTTCAAGGAACGCTTGCAGTTGATTTTAGATACAAGACTATTTGATTAGCTATATTTCCCCCAAGGTCTTGAATTTGACGATGCATCGACATGTAAGAAAAGAGAGATTCCAGAGGTAAAATGTCTGGGCAAAGTAACAAAACACTGCAGAAGTCTTTGAAAGTCAACATGAAATCAAAATTGACCAGATTTACTTTAATGCACATTCAGGCCTGAATGAATAATCATTCAACCAATCTACTTTTTCTAATCCCTACATGTTGACTTTAAAGACAAACTTGAGAGCCTTCACAACAGGTAGAATTTTAAAGTACAGTGTAAATCATACGCGGTGTTTTGCTGCCGGATTAAGTGACAAAAACATGATTATTTACTAAATAAAACGTTTTAAAAAATGGTCTTAGTGAGCCCTTGATCGCAGGAGGCCTAGAGTTTTCCAGCTCACTTCACATCCGTAACATTCTCATGCAAACACGCAGCTTAGATTGCGCTCGCCGCTTTTTAAGTGAAAATATTTCTCAAGTATTTGATGAAAGATTGTGGGTGAAGACGAAAGGAAAACCTGTTGGATGAACTGACCACAAACATGTTTCCACGGAACACGCGACGGAAAATATGGGACCTTGGCGTTGAAGGTAACCAACAAATCTTGAATTGTGCCAACCAAATAGACAAAAGTTCATGGGGATAAACATAAAATGCTCCCCAAAAATCACTTGCAGGTTGTTCAAAGTTTTTAAAAAATGGCTTATGTCGGTATCCACAACATAGAAGGCAATGTTTGAAGAAAATGATGATGAAAGAAATCATCCGAAAGGAATCGTCAAGCAGTTTCTTGGCCCGCTCGTTATTGTGCATGTTGGAAGATAAGAGCTCACGGATGCTGTAGTCTTTGTGGTCCGCTTCAGAGTTCTCATCTGTGACATTTTGGTAAGTTGCAAAACAATCATCATTCTCTTTTCCAAAGCTGTGCAACACCTTACCAGACAAATGTTGGCCGTTCCACCTTAAACGTTTTTGGTTTTTTCCCTCAAGAATATCCAAGTCTGAAAAATCCAACAATGGAGAGTGAAAAACCGTGTAATTCAGATTGATATATTGTCAATCACAAGATATTATACAATGTATTGTACTGTTATAATGAGATTGGGACAGAAATGAAATCTCTGACAGCATTTCTTAATATGACATCAGGATTAGTTCAATTGTTTTTATAAACAATTGAACTAATTATATGTAATTATTCTAAATCAGAATATTTACATATAATATTTTACTGTGTTCTAGTGTTTTCGGGCTTAATATTAAAAAAGTTACACTTATTATGATTCAGGACTTTGACACTCTATTACAATCTTTAATACGTTAATATAAAAAAAAAACGTACTTTTGTTTTAAGTGTACAGCCAGAAAAAAACCAGTTCCTGCTGGTCTCACGTTGTTCAAAGAGTCAAAATAACAAACTGCAACGGTACAATTTCTTGTAATTTAATATTTTAGTTGTTACACAGCTTATCAGCCTCCATTGTCTTATTTACAGGACTTCTTACTACTCAAAAAAGCAGAGCCACAGAAACCGGACCGCGCGAAGCCCCGTCAGCGCCACAACAACCCTTCCGCCATTTTGTGACCGTGCGGCGACGTCAGTCAAAATCAAACCGCGTAAAAGAATGCGCAAATATTACTGCAAACGATATAAACCGCGTATTCACAAGAAAAAGATGCAGATTGTGCATATTCTGCACACGTAAAAGCTGCAGGGAAGACCGCGCACACTTTGCCTGGTGTGGTTCTCGAAAGGACGCCATGTTGCTCCATAAACTCCACACAGTTGATGCTCCGCTGCTCTAAAAATCATTCGTGTAAGTTTTTTTTTTTTTCTCGTCGCGTTATTGAACCGATTCGAACATTGCATTCTTAGAACCAAAACTAGCTTCACGGCATTTAACAATCAAAAAATAATATTTGATGCTTCGACTAATAGGTCAGCTAGCAAACTAGCTTACATTTTATAACACAATGGATGCAGTGGGGAGCTCCAGAATTTCACATTCCTGAGAAGAGTTTTGTCGGATCAAATCCTTACCGTTACCATGTGAACCTGGGATATATCCGGCGATTTTCCTGTGTCGCCCTGTTTGTGCAAATAATCACAATGAATGTTCTGCTGCAAAACTGCCGCAACCTTGCGGGGATGATCCTATTCGGAACTGCGTGCGAATCGCTTAGAGAGACACGGTGTGGATGGCGCTGTTTTCAAAATAAAAGTACCTGCGCTAAAGTTCCTTTGTGAACAATAATTGAGCTACAAACAATTATCCTTTGGAAAAAAAAAAAAAACATCTTTAATTTCCGTTTGAACAGACTTACAAATGCAAAAATTAAATAAAAAATAGGAAGCACATGATATATTCCATACATTAGACAATTAAAAATACATTTATCATTTATGAATTTATCATTTACTTACTTACGGAACAGCACAAACACGTATTTGTATAAGGTATCCAAGGTCCAATACTGACCTCAATAGTAATAGGAAAACAGAAATAGATATTTATATATAAGACAGTTTACGGTTTCTTTGTGCGTTTTAGTATACACTTTTATTTTGAAACGGTGGACTAAAACCATCATGTGACTTCATCACGGGAAAGTTGAAGTCACATGAATTTTGGGTCAACTTAAACACTTTACTGGTCGGTTCACGTTATTGTTCCCACACCTGGAATGGTAAGACTAAAATAATAACACTATGGATAATTTTAAGCTGTCCTTTGCTAAATAACACGTGCCTCCTTCTTCTGTTTTGATTTCCACCGTAATATAGGATAAACACTTAATTTCCTGGTTAGTTACATAAAAGGTTATACAGCTTTCCCTTTGGTTTTTGTGACACTTTTGCTTCAGATTGATATAATTGGTGATACTTCATTTATTGTGAGGTTAGGTCAGTAAGTGTTGCTGTGTTTCAGATGCATCTTGTGTTGGTGTGTTTGCTGCTGGGGGTGCTGGAGGTTTCTGGAGCTCCAGATGCAGATGAAATCAAATATCTGCCTGGACTTTCAAAACAGCCCAGCTTCAAGCATTATTCTGGATACTTCAATGTAGCGGACAACAAGCACCTCCACTACTGGTCAGTAGGACTGGCTGATTTTCCCTTTTATTTTTAAAATTCTTAAATTTCCCATTTGTAATTAATTGTCCAGCGTTAATGTGTTCTGCTCCACTTGATCAGGTTTGTTGAGTCTCAGAAAGATCCGGCCAATAGTCCGGTTGTTCTGTGGCTTAACGGAGGACCAGGATGCAGCTCCATGGATGGTTTGCTCACAGAGCACGGACCTTTTCTGGTGAGAAGTCACAGCACTTCATTATATAACCATACTATTTAAATGTGTGTATGTATGTATGTACATGCAATTCTTTTCTTTTTTTTACAGATACAAGATGATGGAGCAACTCTAGAATATAATCCTTACTCTTGGAACAAGGTATGGGTTCTGTCTTTATTAAAAAAATAAAAATAATTAGTTAAGTATTCCAGCATTACCAAATGAGTAATTGCTATGATGTGAAATGAGGAAGTCTCAGGTCTAGTTTTTATCTTAAGCAGCATTTTTGGTAACTGGACTATGACACTTCCTTCATCCAGTCACATGCTCTTATACTGTTATATTGTTGGCTATAGCAAACTGGCTTTATTGTATTAAATAAAGGGTGTGCAAACAAACTCTTTATTTAAAAATCTTTGGACTACATAAAAAGAAACGACAAGACGTTTCGGCGTTCATCCAAATAAAGAAACAACGGTGTGTCGTTTCTTTTTACGTAGTCCAGTGGTTTTTAAATAAAGAGTTTGTTTGGACATTTTATAACCTGGATGTTTTAGAAAGTCATGAGTCTACATAGATAAATACGGGGTGTTTTTCCAGATTGCAAATGTCTTATACCTGGAGTCACCAGCGGGTGTCGGCTTCTCCTACGCGGATGACAAGAAGTACTCCACAAATGACACAGAGGTATGACTCAAATCATATTGCCTTTTAGAGAAACAATCCCATTGCATAGTACAGATAGTGCTTGATTGCACTGGACAAAAAACTAAAATGGTAACCATGTGCACCGCTGGCTTTTCCAGGTGGCCATGAACAACTACTTGGCCCTGAAAACGTTTTTCAAGTTGTTTCCTGAGTTCAGCAAGAATGAGTTTTTCCTGACCGGCGAGAGTTACGGGGGCATTTACATTCCCACACTGGCTGAGATAGTCATGGAGGACAGCAGCATCAATTTAAAGGTAGAAGGGGCTTCATTATAACCATAAACAATAGAGACATTGAGTGTCTCGATCCATGTGATTCTGTGTGACGTGTGTATTTGTGTCTTGTAGGGAATTGCGGTCGGAAATGGCTTGTCCAGCTATGAGCTAAATGACAATTCATTGGTGTATTTTGCATACTATCATGGGCTTCTTGGTACCAGGTACAGCGTTTTCTCACCTAATATGACTCTTCATGTTGCTCTATTGAACATGCACTGTAATTTTATATATTGATGCTTGCTGTAAAGGTGTCAATATTACTGTTTCTCATACATGTTTAGTGTGGTGTGTTTTGTATTGTAATTTTTAGAATGTGTTTTTTTTTATGTCTTATTTATTTGTTCTTGTCTAGCTTGTGGAATGACCTGCAGACGTTTTGCTGCAAGGATGGAGTGTGTAACTTCTACAATAGCGAGGATGTGAACTGCTCGAATTCTGTAAGTTGAACTGTGTTTACAAATGTTTTGAGATGCATTAAGTGTCCTGTATTCTTTATTTACAGCATCTTTTCTTATCTTTCTATAACTCTTTAGGTGAATACCGTTCAAACCATTGTCTACTCGTCAGGGCTCAACATCTATAACCTGTATGCAGCCTGTCCAGGAGGTGTTCCTGAGAGTCTAAGGTGAGCATGAACCAGTTACATGTGACATTACACGTGATTCTTTATTTTTATTAAAAGGTCGCAGTGTCATTTTGTTCTGTGTTTTGAATCCAGCTTTGAAAATGGCCAGTTTGTGATCCGAGACATGGGCCACCACTTCCTCAACCATCAATGGTCCAAATTACAGAACAAGGTATATAAACCAGATCGTGGGTTGCTGTTAGACAACCTTTCTTTTTAAAGGGTCAAACTCAAAATGAAAACTGTCACATGTTAATTACTAATACACCCTCCTGTCATTAGTAAAAAAAAAAGAAAGATAATATTTTATATATATATATATATATATATATATATATATATATATATATATATATATATATATATATATATATATATATATACTGTATATACACACACACACACACACACACATATATATATATATATATATATAAATATTTTGTTAAATTTAATAAATAAAAAATCTAAATAAAAAATAATTTAATCTTTTTTTTTTTAATGCATTGCTTTTATAGCTTATTTATTTTTACTAATACACTGTCATTTCAAACCTGTATGAACTTCTTTTAACATTTTTAACAATTTTGATGATCAATTCTTTACACTGAAAGTACTGAGGTCATACAATAACTTGTTTTATTTTAATTGTTCACTGAAAATATCCCTATTAGCTGTAGCTCTTTCATTTCATTTCATTTGCATTATCAAACTGTGACACAAATAATGTTAAACACCATTGGGTCTCGTGTGTCTCGTAGTCAGACACAGCACTCCTGTTTGAAGATGTGAAAGTGCATGTGTATGGGATTTACAGTAAGAACAGTTTGGGGTTTTGTAACAATGTTTTACCAGAAAAAGGTTTTGAATTTATCATATGTAAAATGTGTGTGTGTGTGTGTGTGTATACACAGGTGCTGGTCATAAAATTAGAATATCATCAAAAAGTTTATTTATTTCAAGAATTCAACTTAACAGGTGAAACTAATATATTATATAGACTCATTACATGCAAAGTGAGATATTTCAAGCCTTTATTTGTAATAATTTTGATGATTATGGCTTATAGCTTATGAAACCTTCGAAATCAAAATTAGAATATTACATGAAATCACACAGTAATTACACAGCGATACCATGGTCATTGAACCAGGTTTTGGTTCTTTTGGCAGTGTGGGCAGGTGCAAATCCTGCTGGAAAATGAAGGAAGCATGAAGTGCTCTGAAAATGTCCTGGTAGACGGCTGCGTTGACTCTGGATTTAATAAAGCACAGTGGACCAAAGTCCTCTTTTCTGATGAGAGCAAATTTTGCATGGAAGGATTTTGCAAAATTTGGAGGAAGAATGGAAAGGCACACAATCCAAGATGCTTGAAGTCCAGTGTGAAGTTTCCACAGTCTGTGTTGGTCATCGGCTGGTGTTGGTCCACTGTGCTGTCCACTCAACGCAGCCGTCTACCAGGACATGTTCAGAGCACTTCATGCTTCCTTCAGCAGACAAGCTTTATGGAGATGCTGACTTCATTTCCCAGCAGGATTTGCACCTGCCCACACTGCCAAAAGAACCAAAACCTGGTTCAATGACCATGGTATCACTGTGTAATTACTGTGTGATTTCATGTAATATTCTAATTTTCTGGGATTTTGATTTCGTGGGTTTCATAAGCTGTCAGCCATAATCATCAAAATTATAACAAATAAAGGCTTGAAATATCTCACTTTGCATGTAATGAGTCTATATAATATATTAGTTTCACCTGTTAAGTTGAATTCTTGAAATAAATCAACTTTTTGATGATATTCTAATTTTATGACCAGCACCTGTATATATATATATATATATATATATAAAATATGGCATTAAAATCTCTACCTCTACTTAAACTACTATAACGACATGAGAGTCGGTAAAAAATGACAGCATCTTCATTTTTGGGTGAACGGTACTTTTAAATTCTGTCATTTACTGGCCCTCAAGTTGTTCCAAACCTGTATGAATTTCGTTCCTCTGCTGAACACAAAGGAACATATTTTGAAGAATATGGGTAATGAGTTGATGGACCCCATTGACTTGCATAGTAGGAAAAAAAAATACTATGTAAGTCAATGGGGTCCATCAACTGTTTGGTTACCCATATTCTTCAAAATGTCTTCATTTGTGTTCAGCAGAAGAAAGAAACAACATGAGGATGAGAAAATGATGACAGAATTTTCATTTTTGGGTGAAATATCAATTTAAGTATTAGGAAGAAGATATATCTGAGCCTGCTCATGGTGTTTGAGGGTTAATCCACATGAATCTTCTTGTTGAATCAGAAATTGCGAAGTGTGGCCGCACAGTTTAAATCTACGCGTCTCGATCCTCCGTGCACCAACTCTACCCCATCAACCCTGTACCTGAACAACCCGCTCGTGAAGACTGCCATCCACATCTCGCCCAATGCTTTGGACTGGGTCATCTGCAGGTGCGTTAAGTGGACTTTAATAACGCAAAATGCAAATGAGTGTTGTGATGGAGGACTTTAATTTTGAAATTGTTGCAGTGCTGAAGTCAATCTGAACTACAACCGCCTGTTCATGGACGTGAAGAAACAGTACTTGAAGCTTCTTGGAGCACTAGTGAGTGATGGGAATGTTAAATGCTTATGAATCATATTTCCCTGTCTACCAGATGATTTCAATAACATCTTTTCAACAGAAATACCGTGTGCTGGTATATAATGGAGACGTGGACATGGCCTGCAATTTCCTCGGAGACGAGTGGTTTGTGGAGTCTCTCCAGCAAGAGGTGAGGAGTCGTGTGTGTCCTGCTTGCTTTTAGTCTCCGTCTGATCATTCAAATAATGATCTTTTTTATTTTTTTATCTAAGAATCTGTGCACCCTGACGACCAGAAATGCCAGCCAATAAGATTAAAACTTGATATAATTTATGAAGTTTTTATTATTATTATTACGAAATATATTTTATAATGATAATGATTATTATTATTCATTTCATTTATTTAAATACAATTGTAAGGGGGGATTTACAGTCAAAGACCCAGAACCAGATATGATGAATGAAGACCCGGAGTCAGAATTATAATAAATTAAAGTTTTACTGAAGATAGTTTGCAGTTTCATCAGCAGAAGTCAGCTTCAAGACACACACACACACACACACGCACACCAGTTATACCCTTCACCAAGGTCTAAGCTACATCCTTGATTCAGGTTGAATGCTTCTGATTGGCTAAGAAATAGATAAACAGTAATTTTCCACACATATACAGAAAGACTGAAGCATATCTCCATCGATTACGCAGCTGACACTCGGACCCTGAAGTTAGGCACGTCATGACCTTCCAGGTCACAGATTTGGGTTGCTGGGCGCCAGCCTGTCCCGAACAACAACTCAGTCATTCTCCAATAATGCCGTTGTTCCTTAACCTGCAACCAAAAAGACTAACACACACACACCGACACACAGCTTTTTCAAGGTTGGATTTGGTCAGGCTCTAACTTTAAACAGGAGAGTCCTTTCAGATAATATGTGACCCTGGACCACAAAACCAGTCACATGGGTAAAGTATTTGTCAATCATCTGTGAGCTGAATAAATAAGCTTTCCATTGATGTATGGTTTGTTAGGATAGGACAATATTTGGCTGAGATACAACTATTTGAAAATCTGGAATCTGAGGCTGCAAAAAAAAATCAAAACATTGAGAAAATCTCCTTTAAAGTTGTGCATTTATGTTGGCGATTTGTGCAGCATTCACTCACAAAAATACATGTTTTATATATTTATGACTGGTTTTGTGATCCAGGGTCACATATGTTCTTTCTCTCAAGGATAGGACACTTTTATGCTATGAAATGGTCACTTAAACTATCGGTTTCAATGACCCTTGTGACCTATCATCGTCGTGGTGAGCTAGAAGAACAGATATAGTATGTTATATATATGTCAATATCTTTCCAGATTTCATTTCTGGAAGCCGGGCTAAATGAGCAAGCCCTGTTACTGCAATCAGATATCAAATACTGACATTAAGAGAATACATGAAGGAACATTTCAGAAATCACACAGATAACTTCTATAACAAAGTAAAATCTCACAAAGCCTAGAGAAGGAAAAATATTGATTAATACCTTGATTATAATCATTTATAAAATATTTAATTTTGTTTATACACTATGATATGAATTATATGGTATAATAACAATTTATTACATAATATTTTATTCATGTAAAATGTGTATTACTGTCATTATTTATATGTATCCATTTATTTAAATAATAATATATTAATAAATTATTATACAATCTTAAGTGCATAAAAATATTATTTTTTTATTTTAATTTCATTGGAAAAAGCTCTTGCCATTTTTGTCAGACATAATTGCGCAAATGTGGGTGTTTTTCTTTCTTTCGGAGCAGAAACGATCTGTCTTTACGTCCTCCAACAGGTCCAGGTGCAGCGCAGATCTTGGATTTATTTCAATGGTGAATCTCAGCAGGTGGGCGGCTTTGTCAAGGAGTTCACCAACATTGCTTTCCTCACGGTGAAGGTAAGACCGCAATAAAGCAACAAATCCACAAATCTCTGTGCGAATCTCTGTCCCAGATGAAAACGATAAATTATCCAAATTGACAGAGTGTGTTAAAGATATAAAAGATTGGATGACGCGTAATTTTCTTTTATTAAATCCAGACAAAACAGAGGTACTACTTATCGGTTCAAAAAAACCGCCCACAAAACCTCTCGCAATACAACTTTAATATAGTAGGATGTCCTGTTACTTTATCCTCTACAGTAAAAGACCTGGGTGTTATACTCGATTGCAACCTGTCTTTCAAAAATCATATTTCATATGTTACAAAAACCGCCTTTTTCCACCTTAGAAACATTGCTAAGCTACGTAATATGCTATCAGTTTCTGATGCAGAAAAGTTAGTTCATGCATTCATGACCTCGAGACTAGATTACTGTAATGCTTTATTAGCCGGTTGTCCTGCATCCTCAATTAACAAGCTACAGTTAGTCCAAAATGCCGCCGCTAGAGTTCTTACTAGATCAAGAAAATATGATCATATAACACCGATTTTATCATCACTGCATTGGTTACCTATAAAGTTCCGTATTAATTACAAGGTATTGCTACTGACTTATAAAGCCCTAAACGGCTTAGCTCCAGTCTATTTAACGGATCTTCTATCGCCCTATAATCCATCGCGCTCTTTAAGATCACTAAATTCAAGGCTTTTGGTCATACCTAGGATATCCAGAACCACCAAAGGAGGGAGAGCATTTTCACATTTAGCTCCAAAACTCTGGAATAGCCTTCCTGATACTGTTCGTTGCTCAGACTCGCTCTCCCAGTTTAAAACTAGATTAAAGTCGCATCTCTTCAGCCAGGCATTCATATAATATTTTTAATCTTACAGTCCAAATTACAATCCGGCCTCTAGTTAATAAACGCCAGAGGAGAACTGGCCCCCGACTGAGCCTGGGTTCTCCCAAGGTTTTTTTTTTCTCCATTGGGTCACCTGATGGAGTTTTAGGACACTATTAGGTCACTTGATGGAGTTTTTCGGTTCCTTGCCACTGTTGCCTTTGGCTTGCTCAGTTGGGGATATTCTGGATATCTAATTTGATTTTATCAATAAATTCCACTAGAAACAAACCTTGTTGTATTATTTTAATTTAATACTGTGAAGCTGCTTTGATACAATCTGTATTGTGAAAAGCGCTATACAAATATACTTGACTTGACGAATGAAAAGCTGAATTAACTGGAACTCAATGCCATACCTAGACAGCATTCTAGGCATCATATGGTTCAGAGTAGAGCCTGCATTCACTTCCGCTGTAAACTAGTTGTACTTACTATGCATGTGAATTTTGTCAAAATCTTCTTTTAAATGTATTTGTCCTTCACAGGGTTCGGGTCACATGGTTCCCACTGATAAACCCATAGCGGCCTTCACAATGTTCAGTCGCTTCATCACCAAACAACCTTACTAGAACACACTCAGGGATTTCACTCTTTAAATGTGAATTTGCACTGTCACTCTGGTAAAGTGTTTATGATCTATGGACGGACCACTGACTGTTTCTGAGACCGTATTCTGATGTTCAAAACTGATGACATTTTCTACTTTGTTTTTATGTAGTTTAGTTGCCAGCCTTGTTATCAAGATTAAACCATGCTGACTGCACATAATGTTTCGTTGTAGGCGTTTGAGGGAATCATCTAAATGCCATTATTGATCTTTGATGATAAAGTGCACTGATTTATGGTTGAGTGTTTACGAATTTAAATTCAATCCGATGTTTATCTTCGGTGAGTGGATGCTCACTGTTTATTGCACAATTTTAGCTTATGTCTTCTCCATTAAACATGAAACTGTAGCCTTTTTTTTAATCATCGCACATGTTATATTTGTCTTTTAAGACCTCATTTGATTATTTTAAAATGATTATATGATCTGTGGTATTTTTTTGTGATCATAAGGGAATATTTGTGCCTTATTTCTTCTTTCCCTCAGTTTTTTTTCCATTAAAGATTCATTTTCTATGATTTTTTTTTTTGTGATCTTTTTATTGTAGAAAATGGTGCGTGAATAGAATAGAATAGAATGAAGCATTTATATAGCGCTTTCATATGTGCTACTGTACACCCAAAGCGCTTTACAATCATATCAGGGGATCTCTCCTCAACCACCACCAAACCAGTAAAACCAGTTTAATTTCAATAATGAACTAAACAAGGTTTGAGTTTTCACGTGTCATTTTTTTTAATAAAGAGGTAGCCTACAGTAATTTCGTTCACAAATGACAGAAGGCATATTAAACAGTCAATATATAAGATAAAACTTGTACAAAAAATCATAAAATTCAACCTAAAGTACAAATACATTTTGTTACATCCAGCTAAGCACACAGTATAGCAGTTGAACGTGTTTTGGGGGTTTCAGACACTTATGCAAAACCATTAAAGTCAACATGAACCTGCATTCGCAACCCATTTACTTCTGAAAGGTGGAAGAAAACTTGATTTTAATGCATTGATTAACTGGATGGGATTAGTGGGCATTTCATATCAGAACCGAGTCAGAGTTGAATGTGAGTTTGCAGAGGATCGAAACCTCTACGATAAAAAAAAAGCATCTCTACGTATCCCTTATTTTTGCAAACATTCTTATTTGCTTGTACATTGGTGTAATGTTTATGCAACAGCTATTTACACTAAATGTAAAACTGTTAGATGGTATTTACACAGAGCAAATAGTGATAGATACTGTTTGCACAAAGTGTAAATAGAAGTATTATGCTATTTGTGCTAACGGTCAAATACGTAAGCAATGGTCAGCCTTTGCCAACAAGCTAGAATATTCGCACTCATAAATAAACACTGCAGATATTCATTATATTAACAGTCAATTATTGCAATAACTAACGAGAAGGTATTATTGTTTTTTTTGCGTTGCATCATGTCAGCTGAAAATAAAGTCCGACTTTTTCTCTTAGGAGTGATGTGCATTGACAAATTATACACAATAACACCAGGAATATGCATTCAGAGAGTAAATAAGGTTAATTTCGAGTTCATGTTGACTAATGATAGCATGTCTTGAGGATCAAATGTTCTGTACAGTTAACAAACATCATGCTTCGGCTTGGAGGTTAGTCCTCTTCTTTTTAAACCTCCATTTATTGCTCCATATTTTAGCATCTGTGCATGAATGCGTACATGCATTAATGTTAGAAGAGCTCTTCTCTCGTCTTAAACTTCGTTGTCTGTGTGACCCGACAGCTTGTTCTCGATTAGTTCTCGCAGACTTGTTCTGAAGTGTAGGTTTGCTCCCACGATGATGTAGCCCTGTCAAATCAAAGTTAGAGGATTGTGGACATATAATATCGTCTATGGCATAAACTTAAAATAATAAAAGTTTCCCTTTAACTTACATTGTGATACTCGACCACTTCTTCAATGAAGTCTAACCCGTCAGGTAGAGGGATCTGCACACCTCGCTTAATGTAATCTTACATGAAAACACAGGATGAACCATTTAGATAGATGTTTCCAAATATATTAAAGGGATATTTCACCGCTGGAAAGATGAATGTGTATTTAAATTGGGTCATTTATGTAGTAGAAATGTGAAATTATTTTAGTAAATTGGTGCCTTCTAGACTGAGAAAAGCCAGAAAATATATTTTTGGCTCATTTGGATGAAAGACAACAACTCCCAGAATGCACTTGCTTCGCTGCCCTACGAGGCCACTCCCAAGCCACGCCTACCGGTTACAGAGGGCAGTATCAGAAGAAATGATACAACCATAGATATCATATAGAGCTGGTAAGTCCCGCCCCTTCCGCTAATCCCCCTGGACCTCAAAGTTGAAAAACCGTCAATGCAAGTGAATGGGAGAAAATAATTATTTTCTGGTCCCGTTTGAATTTTGCCATGAATGTGAACATATGTTGTCTGTGAATTTTTTATAGAACTTTTCGTGTAAAGAATGCTACAATTTAGCGGGTAGAAGTTTGATACGGTTAGACTTTGTGTGAAAGCACTTTGTGGACTACAACTCTTCGCTGCTTTCGACGCGTTTGAAACGTCACCACCACTAGCACACGGCTCTAGCTCACGGATCCCGCTAAACATGACTGTGTCTTTGGTGCACTTCACCGCCTTCTTTCAGGGAGAGGACAAAATCGTTGAGGTTGGCGAAAACCACGAGTAAGTCAACTTTATGGGGTGACGTCACATAGGCGACATGTAGTCTTTCTCGTTATGTCTTTTCCACAACTGCTAGCCGACGAATCATACCATATACTGTCAAACTTGTAACATGAAAGATTATATAAAAAATTCACAGACAACATATGTTCACATTCATGGCACAATTCAAACGGGACCAGAAAATAATTATTTTCTCCCATTCACTTGCATTGACGGTTTTTCAACTTTGAGGTCCAGCGGGGTTTTACGGAAGGGGCGGGACTTACCAGCTCTATAAAGGCTAGATGTCTTAAGGCGGAGTCACTTCCGGCATCACCGGCGGCCATCTTACCACAGGGCTCTGTGAATTAAGGTAAGTGAGCAGCACGCACACAAATCCTCTTATCTCGGTGAAATCTTGACGGATTTACAAACGGTTTGGTTTCTTACAAACGTCATTACCGTGGCTATAATTCTTTCATATGGAAGTCCATTTGTATAATTATTCATATGTATGCAGTTTCATAGCTACATCTCTGACGTTAATAACAAACCAAACCGGTTGCTATTAGATTAGAAAATTGAGCAAGTTATGGTTATTTAAAAGTACATGCACCATGTTACGAGTGAGTGAGCACCCTGTGGTAAGATGGCCGCCGTGTGCGGACGTCGACCTCCATTGGCCAGCAGCGCGGACGAGACATCTAGCCTTTATATGATATCTATGGATACAACTAGGCTACTAGTCGACTCGAAGCTGAAAAGACGGCGTTTTATCGTGAGATCCCCCTATGGGCGGGTTGAAGACATGCGGGACGAGCTCCTCCTACTGGCTGGAGTCTCTCGCCTCTGGGCAGAAAAGCCTCCGATGATGCTAAATGATGATTTTTGCGTCATCTGGAGTTTTTTTCCAGACACACAATACAGAAATCTCTCGTCTCAAAACACTACCGGGTTTCTACTGATACAAAGCGTAATGCTAATCGGTGAAGTATCCCTTTAAGCAAATATCTCTCATCCCACTTGGGATCAATACGTTTTTTTGTTTTAAATAAACAAAAAAAATTTCAGCAAGAATGTGTTAAATTGATCAAATGTGACATTTAAGACATTTATAATGTATAAAGATTTCTTTTTCAAAAACCAAATAAAAAATTTGATCACTGTTTCCTTACAAAAAATTAAGCAGTTGGTTTCTCAATCTTGATAATAATCAGAAATGTTTCTTAAGCAGCATTATAATGATTTCTGAAGGATCATGTGACACTGAACTGAACTTGCATATTACGTACTGCTGTAATATGTCATGCGGCGCCGCGTTATCAACCAGGCAGAACAATCCTTCCATCCACCATAGATAATTTCTCAAATTGCTTATCTGATCTGTCTCAGCTGCTGCCTGAACCCAAACAAACAGATGAACTAGAAGAACTAACTAGCACTATGAGCACTATTCTCTCTAGAACATTGGATGTTGTTGCACCTATTAGATTAAAAAAGGTCAGAGAGAAAATTAAAGCACCGTGGTACAACAATACTACGCATGTTCTAAAGAGAGAAACCCGTATTTTAGAGCGTAAATGGAAACAAACTAATTTAGAGGTCTTTAGAATTGCGTGGAAAGACAGTATGTCACGTTATAAAAAGGCCCTAAAAGCAGCCAGGGCTGAGCACCTCCGCAAACTAATAGAAAATAACCAAAATAATCCAAGGTTTTTATTTAACACCGTGGCTAGACTAACAAATAAACAGACATCACCCGAACAAAATATCCCGTTACAGTTTAGTAGTAATGATTTTATGAAGTTCTTCACTGAGAAAATAGAAAGCATCAGAACCACAATTGTAAACGTTCAATCTTCAGTTGCGCCTTATAATTCAGCCTTAATTATCACCCCGCAAGAACAATTACAGTGCTTTACAACTATAGAACAAATAGAGTTAAATAAACTTATCACTTCCTCTAAAACAACAACATGTTTATTAGATCCAATACCCACTAAACTACTGAAAGAAGTGTTACCTGTAGTGGAAGAGCCTCTCCTTAATATTATTAACTCGTCTTTATCTTTAGGTCATGTTCCAAGAACATTTAAACTGGCAGTTATAAAACCTCTCATTAAGAAACCACAATTAGATCATAATAACCTAGCAAATTATAGACCCATTTCAAATCTTCCATTTATGTCTAAAATATTAGAAAAAGTGGTGTCCGCTCAATTGTGTTCTTTCTTGCAAGAAAATGATATCTATGAGAAGTTTCAGTCTGGTTTCAGGCCGCACCATAGCACTGAAACTGCGCTCGTTAAAATCACAAATGATTTACTTTTAGCTTCTGACCAAGGCTGTATCTCAATACTAGTTTTACTTGATCTTAGTGCTGCGTTCGATACTATAGATCACACAATACTCTTAGATCGACTACAAAATTATACTGGTGTTCAAGGACAAGCATTAAGCTGGTTTAGATCATACTTATCTGACCGCTACCATTTTGTCTATTTAAATGGAGAAAAATCGATCATAACTCCAGTAAACTATGGAGTGCCGCAGGGATCTGTGTTAGGCCCTCTATTATTCTCAGTATATATGATGCCACTTGGAAATATTATAAGGAAACATGGAATTAGTTTCCATTGTTATGCTGATGACACTCAAATATATATTTCATCACGGCCAGATGAAAACGCTAAATTATCCAAATTGACAGAGTGTGTTAAAGATATAAAAGATTGGATGACGCGTAATTTTCTTTTATTAAATCCAGACAAAACAGAGGTACTACTTATCGGTTCAAAAAACCGCCCACAAAACCTCTCGCAATACAACTTTAATATAGTAGGATGTCCTGTTACTTTATCCTCTACAGTAAAAGACCTGGGTGTTATACTCGATTGCAACCTGTCTTTCAAAAATCATATTTCATATGTTACAAAAACCGCCTTTTTCCACCTTAGAAACATTGCTAAGCTACGTAATATGCTATCAGTTTCTGATGCAGAAAAGTTAGTTCATGCATTCATGACCTCGAGACTAGATTACTGTAATGCTTTATTAGCCGGTTGTCCTGCATCCTCAATTAACAAGCTACAGTTAGTCCAAAATGCCGCCGCTAGAGTTCTTACTAGATCAAGAAAATATGATCATATAACACCGATTTTATCATCACTGCATTGGTTACCTATAAAGTTCCGTATTAATTACAAGGTATTGCTACTGACTTATAAAGCCCTAAACGGCTTAGCTCCAGTCTATTTAACGGATCTTCTATCGCCCTATAATCCATCGCGCTCTTTAAGATCACTAAATTCAAGGCTTTTGGTCATACCTAGGATATCCAGAACCACCAAAGGAGGGAGAGCATTTTCACATTTAGCTCCAAAACTCTGGAATAGCCTTCCTGATACTGTTCGTTGCTCAGACTCGCTCTCCCAGTTTAAAACTAGATTAAAGTCGCATCTCTTCAGCCAGGCATTCATATAATATTTTTAATCTTACAGTTCAAATTACAATCCGGCCTCTAGTTAATAAACGCCAGAGGAGAACTGGCCCCCGACTGAGCCTGGGTTCTCCCAAGGTTTTTTTTTCTCCATTGGGTCACCTGATGGAGTTTTAGGACACTATTAGGTCACTTGATGGAGTTTTTCGGTTCCTTGCCACTGTTGCCTTTGGCTTGCTCAGTTGGGGATATTCTGGGGATATCTAATTTGATTTTATCAATAAATTCCACTAGAAACAAACCTTGTTGTATTATTTTAATTTAATACTGTGAAGCTGCTTTGATACAATCTGTATTGTGAAAAGCGCTATACAAATATACTTGACTTGACTTGACTTGACTGAAGACTGGACTAATGATGCTGAAAATTCAGCTAAAATTACATTTTAACATATATTCAAATAGAAAACACTAATTTTGAATTGTAATAATATTTCACAATATTATGGTTTTTATCATTAAATATATGCACATTGTTTGACTTACTGTTAATGAGAGGCACCACAGATATCTGCAGCATCGTCTTCAGGGGACCTTGCAGTGGAATAAGCTGAAGGAAAAATCGTCATTACATTTGCTCTCCGCTCTTTTTATCATAAGGTGTAGGCTATTCAAAGTGAAATTGAAACATCTGAGGAAACTTACAGCTAAAGACTCCAGAGCAGACTGATTGGAGTATATTTTAAACCTGAAAAACAGATTCTCCGTTCAAAATCAGTGTTAAAAGAGGTTGTCAAATGTTCAATGTTTGTGCATTATAGTTACCTTCTCAGATCTAAATGGATAGTCAAGCGCTTGCCCTTCATTGACACTTTGGCATTGAATTTACCTTCCTAAAACACGGACAAATTTGGTGCATTTATTGCATCCCTTCATCATAAAACGAATTATTGCACTGTGTATATTATAGTTCTCACCATGGTCATGCTGCTGAGCTGTACTGGTGGTTTCCCTGCCGGGAGAACCAACACTTTGACCATGGAGGTGACGGCCACACTGGCACCGGAGGTCTTGATCGTGGATCGAGGAGGAGCGGTGACCTCGATCTCCAGCGACAGAGGCTGATCCATCAGCGCCGGGTTCTGATTGGACAGAACAAACACAGAGAATAAGTGAATGCCGAGGCTTTGCTGTGCGGTTCCTGCATGTTGACAGTCTAATGTTGCTCACCAGCATCATCATTGTCCCTAAGTAGGTGGTCCTGAGGAGCATTTCTAAGTCCTTTGGCATCTGAAATGAGTTGAATAATAGTAGTTTTTTGTCTTATTTTTGTCTCATGCCTTTGAAGCGTATTAGATGGCGTCTTACTCGTTCGTTTGCGATCTGTGTTTGGAACAGGCCACCTTTGAAGTAAGAGAAGAGGCCACTGTCGAAGAAGTACTCCGAGAGAGAGAGATAGACCATTCGATCGTACTCTCTCACTACGGGATTCACAGCGTAGTTCACGAGGGTCTCGTTCTCATTCTTAAGGGAGTAAAACATGCCCTGTGCAGAAGAGAAGGAGGGAAATACATTAAAACTTTGTGTGCACGTGTGTGTGTGTGTGTGTGTGTGTGTGTGCGTGTGTGTGTATGTATATATATATATATATACACATATGTTATATAAACACAAACTTTTATGTTCGATGTGATTAATTGCAATTAATTGATTTGACACCTCTAATTACATATATTTTTATATTATATTATATTATATTATATTATATTATATTATATTATATTATATTATATTATATTATATTATATTATATTATATTATATATTCTGGCCAAAATTCTGGCCAAATTTATACTAAATATATGTTGTAAACAGCACGGCTTTGAAATATATCTTTCAAATGTAACAATGTAGTTACAAATGTAACCTTCAAATTCCAAAATATATATTAGAAAATGTATTTCAAGGGCAAGAAAATAAATTTAAAGTCTTAAAATAAATTTGGGGTGGATGCAGAATTAATTAAATAAATATATATTACTTATAATATTTACTTTGAAAATATATATTAAAAAAATTAGGAAATATAATAAAGTAAATTTTTCAAAAATAAATTTTAACATTTAATTTATATTTTCAATATATATTTTTTGCATATTTTTAAATATATCCTTCAGAAATTATAATAATATGCTGATTTCCTGCTTAAGAAACATTTCTGATTATTATCAATGTTAAAACGATTGTGGTGCTTCATATTTTTGTGGAAACTGTTTCAGGATTCTTTGATGAATGTAAACTGACCTTAGCTGACCCCAAAATTTTGAACAGTGTAGTGCACTTAATGCATTACTCCAGAGTCAATGGGTGGAGCTTGATGTCCAGCTCCCCCTCTCTGGATGTAATGGGGTGGGGATTGAAGGTCAGGCCCCACCCATTAGCTCCACAGAGGTGGGGCTGGACTAAGTCAAGCTCCACCCATTCTATCCAGAGCAGGGGAGCAGGACATCAATTGGCTCTGCAGTGAACACCCCTTGCATCTGTCACTCACCCTAAAATCCATATCAAGGCTTGATTCTGTCACCACGGGGTCACTCAGCAGTGAGTAATCGATGCCCACGTAACTGTCCACCTCCGTGCGCACTGAGAAACACATTCAGGTAAACACACGTCTACCAGATAAATATATCACAACAGTTTTATGATGATCAACATGTTCTCTAACCTGGGATTGTTTCCAGCAGCTGGTTGACCAAAACTAGAGCAGCATGATTCAAGGCAGGACAAATCTGACAGAGACATATATGCAGTTAATTTCTATTAATATGTATTAAAATGTATTCTAATGTGATTAAAGTTAAAATATCTTTCTTTGGGGTGGGCAATGATATGCAAGCACCATGACACGCGTCTCCTAATCCTGAATGAAAAAAGCAAACAAACCTGTTTATTTAGGATGAAGCGCATTCCTGTAGTCAGGAACGCTCCGATGAAGTCATACACCCTGCTGTGAGAATATTTTGAGGCACATGAGAATATGCCATATAATGCAAAATGCTGAGCAATGTCATTGATTAATCAAATCATGTGTCACTTGCAATAGACATGCTCAAAGTTCAACACAGTCCTAAGTACCTAAGGGTCCCGCCAAATTTGGCCCTCATCTTGGCGATGGACGCATCGCAGGTGATGTTGGAGATCTTGAGACGGCCCTCCTCGTCTTTGCTGAGATGGAGGACTGTGAAGATGTTGACACCTTCAGCTGAGGCGTTGATGGGTCCCTCATCATAACTAATGGAGAGGAAGGGGAAGACCTACTGTAGTGAGAGACTTCATCAAACAGCTCTACAGATCATGTATGATATGCAGTTCTCACTCAATAGAAAGAATCAAAGCTTTATAGGCTGCATTTATTTGATAAAAATACAGTAAAAACAGTAATATTGTGAAATATTATTTCAATTTAAAATAACTGTTTTCTATGTAAATATATTTTAAAATGTAATTTATTCCTGCGATCAAAGCCGAATTTTCAGCATCATTACTCCAGTCTTCAGTGTCACATGATCCTTCAGAAATCATTCTAATATGATGATTTGCTGCTCAAGAAACATTTCAGATTATTATCAGTGTTGAGAACAGTTGTGCTGATGCTTCATATTTTTGTACAACCCGTAATACATTTCTTTCAGGATTCTTTGATGAATACATTATAAATGTCATCAATTTAATGCATTCTTCATGAATAAAAGTCCCTTACAAAAAATAAATATACTTCAAGTTAAAGTTCAAGCATATTTTTAAGTATACTTTATGTAGTAAGTGTACTATCAATGTACTAGTATATTTGTAAGTGTACTATTCCAATCCTGCAAGGGACTAAATTGGCCCACTTTTTAATGTATAAAAGCATACTTTAAGTGTAACAGTAGTAAACTGAGTACACAACTAGTTTACATCTACGTTTTTTGTTTTACTGCAACTATAAAAGTAAACATATAGGTATACAGATAGTTTTCTAGTTAAATACTTGCAGCACATTTTTTAGTTTGAAGTATACTCTTTGAAGTATACTAGTTTAGTAGTTTTACACTGAACTTAACATCATACGTATAGGCCTGGTTTCACAGACAGGGTTTAGATTAAACCAGGATTAAACCCTAGTTCAATTAGTGTATTTAAGTAGCTTTTATAAATGTGCCTTAGAAACAAATATTACTGATGTGCATCTGGAGACAAAACCATGGCACTGACAAATTTTAAAATATATCAGTGCAAGTTTCAGTTAAAACAGCTCAAACAAACATGCATTTTAGTCTCAAGCCTTGTCTGTGAAACCGGGGGATAGAATACTTAATTATACTTTTAAGTATATCTCGATCAAAAAGATTGAGTACAAGGATAGGTCAAATATGGGCTACGCTACTTAGACTTTTCTGTCAGCATAAGTCAAGTATACTTAAGTGTAATTATCAGTGTATTTCTGAGAATAAAAAGTAGACTGAAAGTAAACTTTATACTGTAGTTATAGTTTAAAAGAAGTATATTGAATAAACTTTTTTTTTTTTAAAGGGTAGGCCTATTGTTGCTTGTAACCTCAAGTCTTCTGCTTGATTGCTACAGATGCATTTCAGACTCACAAGAGCCAGTAAAGGATGCGTCTCTGGAAGTTGAGGGCGATGGAGGAGTTCTGCACCTCGAACAGCAGCCCAACATCTGGCTGGAAGCGCAGGTCAGAGGTCAGGTTCAGCTCCGTGACTTTCACACTAAAGAAACATCAGTTTAAACACTTCCTTTCATTCTAATTGCAATACTGCATCCTCTTTGCTACCTCAATTCAAAATCACTAATTGAATTGGTGTTTAAAAGGCAAAGGTGTAAAGTCCATGTTCAGAAAGTAAAATTCCTCCTCACGACCTCACCTCAGTATTTTGTTCCAATCACCTGGATTTGCTAATTAGCACAGTTTTTCAGCCAGGAGATAGAACTAATTAGTGAAATCAGCTGGCTTAGTTCATGGGTGGAATAATCATATTGCAGGACTTTACTTTCTGCCCCTTGGGCTTTAGGCTATACCTCTGCTTTTTTCATTTCTGAATGGTGCACAACTGTATTTGCATCCTCATGGTCTTTGTGTGTGAATGACCACATGAGGGCGCCGGATGAACATGACTCTGAAAGTGGAAATCAGTTTGATAAAACATAAACATACTCTTTAATGGTGTACTGGAAGCGGCCCTCGGTACCACGCATTTCTGGCATGGTGATGTTACTCAACTCTCCTTCCACGAAATTCTTTGTCTCGGCCTTCACTGTAAAGACGTCAAACAGAGGCCATGTCTTTTATAGACTGATATATGAGAAACTAAACTATAGTTGCGTTTTTAAGTCTGAATACTGGGCTATATCTTACACATCGCCAGTCCTCTGTCAGTGATGCGGATCTTGCATCCAGGCGGCTGTGCTAAAGTCATCGTGACGAGTGAAAGAAGAAAGATAACAGAGACTTTCAGCAGTCCCATGATTCCTCAGTAGACCTGAAAAACAGCAATTTAACGAAGTGATCAAGAGGAAACCGAGAGCTTGGATCAACCAGCATCATCAAAAATGGTTAAAGGTAGGGTAGGCTATTGGTTTTATAAACACTTTTTTGTTAGGCTATAGCCTACTGGTTGAAACTCTCTTCACATCCTGATAACAATCAACAATAGAAGTGGTCTAAAAAACTAAAACATGTATATATACATGATCAACCTATGTATTTCCCATAGACTGTGTGGTCTTTCCCCACCGTTCCCCACCTGCTGGCGCAGACATAACACGCCATCAGCGCATTTCATGAGACTATGTGGAGTTGTAGACAGAAAGTCACCGAGCGCCACAAACAAACAGCAGAAGCTTTTTACATTTCCTTCTGAACCAAACTAAGGAGCTTATGCTGCGTTCACGGCATGTTGTAACTTGTAACCGTAATTACGAGATGGCAACCGGACCTGTTCATGCTCTCAGACTCAGATGTGTGTGTTTCTATGTCAACACTATCAATGCTGAAATGAATGTGCAGCAGTCAGGTCACAGGTGGCACAACTAGAGCTCTGTAAGATTCATTTGATTAAAATCAAGTAAAGGCATACTTTTTTTTTTTAAGTATAAATACAACAATTTAAATTGAAAGAATATTTTACAAAATGTAAATTAAGTTTTAAAAAAAACAGCTCAATTCAAATTTAAAACTCATGCTATAAAAATCCCTCCTCGTTTATTAGTTCTAAAAGATCACATCGGAGTTATTATCAAGAGATATAGTCTATTGCAGCTTTATACAGGCAGTTCTGTCTCTTTCCAAGCACAGTCCTGCACCACAGAGCTTCTCCAGTGCGGCAACAGGAAAATGGGCGCTGACAGCTAAATATACAGAGACAGCCAAGCAAATGAGAGAATGATCTTGCCTTTCAAGCGTATGTAAGAAAATATCCAGCCAAAGAAGTCCAGGTCTTTCCGCTCTTGTTTCTGTAGCAGTGTGTGTGAAGAGTGTACGTCTGCGTGTGTGTTTATAGTGCAGAGGAGGAGAGACTGTTTGCCTCGTCTGAATGGACAGCAGAGGCAGTGAGGAGAGAGAGAGAGAGGCAGTGAGGAGAGAGAGAGAGAGAGAGAGAGAGAGAGAGAGAGAGAGATTTATATAATATTATTAAAAATAATAGTGTTATTAATGCTTTGGCAATGTAAATATTTCTTTCACCATGCCGGTAAAGCTACTTGAATCTTGAGATAGTGTGGGGATTGAAACATTCTAAGGGATTGTGTGATTGCTAAAGTGTATTTAGTGGTTGCTAATCAATTGTGAGAATTCTGTCTGGTTGCTGTGGAGTTCTGGGTGGTTGCCAGGGTGTTGCTATGCAGTTCCAAAAAGTGTTCTGAGAGGTTTTTGGCAAACTGGTTAAGGTAGTCTGGGTTGTTGCTTTTCATTCATGTGCATAGCTCGAATGGTGTGGATTGAGTTACTTCCAATGGTTTGTTTAAATTACTAAACTTACGTGGTCAAAATTAAAAGTGTGCTAAATAACCAGCATGATAGAGCACAGCTTGAATGAGGTCGCTCTCTTGGAGGTCGCATGTGTGCGCACTGTCGCTGGAGGCAGCTGTGTCTATAGTCACCCACACAGGAACAAACAGGACCAAAACAAACGTCACACAAACGGGCTTTTTAGGGTCATTGACCCCAGGGTCCGGCTGATTTATCCTGCTTCAAAGAACATGGTCTCTGGCAGGCAGAAAGATTTTTCAAGTGCCTCATTCATTTTGTATAAAACCCTGCATGGGCTTAGGAGCTTTTTAAGCATCCAAAGGCAATTACTCCTTTCTTTCAGCAAACACATTGTCCGTGTGCAATACCGATAGGTGACCTTTGACACAAAATTATGCTCAATGAAGCCAGAAGTCTTTACATTTCAGGAAGGATGAACATGCTCTTTGTGAAACATATATCAAATCGAGGAATAAACAATTTATTCCATGTTAGTGGGAATCGTTCAGGTTTAGGAATGTTCCTCACAAGTGTTTTCGGTTTGCTTTGAGAAGGGAGTGGAGTTACTATAGTTCACAAACACAAGTTTGCTCCTTCAGGTCAATACCCCAAACATAATAAGAAACACAGATACATAAGTAAAATAGACACCAACTTTGCATTCAAGATACGTGTTAACTTATTGTTCACATTGGAAGACAGCACTACAACTGGGTATTTAATTTTAAATTGTACTTTTAAATCATTTTAAATAAATAAATGTATATTATGGTAGGCTACTATATAATGATTAATGTAATATTGATGTATAATTTTATTCTTTTAAATAATTCATATAATAACTAGCATTTCAGATATGTGAATTTGGGTCAAAGGGCAAAACAATATAATATAAAATGTACCACAGCTATGTAAACTAACTAGTATTGAGTCATAATTTAAATGGTTAAAATAAAATATGAAGATAATTGATATTTTACTTCTTTGACATGCAGATTTTCTAAATATGACTAAAAATCATATTAAACATGAATGTAAAAAGCTTCTAATGTTCTAAATCCAGGGAACAAGTGACGGCCGATAGCCACGAACAGTGCAAATTTCCAAATTAGCCTTATAGAAACATAAACCTACCTTCATTTGTGCTGGGAAGGCATTCGTGGCACAAAGTGAAACCATAAACTTTGAACACATTTTGTGCAAGCATTACAGCTTATTCCCATATTTCCCTCCCCAAATACCCTTTCACAATAGTAGCCTAGAATACTTACAGCGGTGTGGAAATACAGGCTGGGTAACTTCAGTGTCTCTCAGATATAAACTCTTAGAATAATCAGATATTTTCTTGCAGTCTGGAAATCATCAGTGTTTAAATCCTCTCGCATGTCGCATCCCTCCCTCTTTTATGTTCCCGGTTTATATTGGGAGTCAGTAAGCATTTTGGGAAAAGGGTGTTTCTCTTTGCCTCATGTCATATGACCTTGTTGGGGCAAATATTCATCATCATGAGGATGTGCAAAGAAAACATTTTCCAAAGATTAACATGCAACAAAAAAAAAAGAAAATAATTTTGTTTCATTTTCTAAAAACTAAAGTTGCTGCGTTTCTAGAAGTTCACATTATTTCTAGGTAACAGTGGAACGATGGCTCCAGGCTGCATTAAACAGATTCCAGCAGTCTGCCCTTTAATTTTTGGAGACGAAACCTTTAATTAGTTCATGACTTCTGAGAAGCCCATGTTGCAAGGCTTCATAGAATCACATGATGCAAGAAATGGGTTCCACTTACAACCACAGAGGACCAAGGTGGAGCTCACTTTGGAGAATCAAGCTCTGAAAAATGTTTTTGGCCACCAATTATGGGGTGAAAACTTTCTTTTTTTATAGTTATAGGTTTAAACCTGTTTGAAAAGAGGGGGATGTGCCAAGCAGCACAAGTTTAGACTCAACAACATTTGATTTGGGTTCACTCCCAGTCTCCCACCAAAGACCAGACTTCCCTCAGTGGCCTCGCAGAACTTCTGTAGACCTCCGGGCTTTGATGAGTGGCTTGACGTGCAGGGCTTAGGAAAGCATTAAATCATGATTTGAGTACATACACTGTAAAAAATATGTTTTCACAACATTTTTTCTTTTGTAATATCAACGTAGATAATTTATGTGGTTCAGATAACATAATATTCTGAGTTTCTATTAATTAAATCAAACTCCTTTAAATTTGAATGTCAATGAACTCAAAATTTGAAGGCAACCAGGTTACTTTTTTAAGTTAAACCAACAATATTTTTTTGCAGCTAGCATTGTTATTAGTGACTAAAACTAGCCTATCAAATAAAAAAATTAATAATTCAAATAAAATGTAATATAAATATTAGATAATATATATACATTTTAAAACTATAAAATCTAAATGTGAAATGTAAACTGTACATTGTACAAAAGTATATGATCAATAAGTTATGACAACATATGTTTTTACATTGCTTTAATTCATCGAAATAAGTTAAGCAATTTTTGTACAAAAAAATTATAAGTTATACAAGATTTAATTGAATTTAAGTTGGGAAATAAATATATATATATATATATAGTTCAAGGGCAAATGGCAAATATGACACAAAGGGCAGTAAAGTGCACATCACCAATTGTAGTGCAAATGACATGATGTACAAATAGGAAATGAGCCAGATTCATGCTGTGCAATTTACAAATATAGTTCAAATGACATACAGTGTAATGTGCAAAAGTGGAACAGTAGTAGAGTTCATAAGCAAACATTGACAAGAAAACCATTTTTTTAACAGCCTTTAGCCTTTTGTAGATTGACTAAAACTATACAAGAATAATTAAAATAATTAAAATAAAATGTAATATAAATATTAGATAATATATATAAATGATAAAACTATAAAATCTAAATGTGAAATGTAAACTGTACATTGTAAAAAAGTATATGATCAATAAGTTATGACAACATGTTTTTACATTGCTTTAATTCATTGAAATAAGTTAAGCAATTTTTGTACAAAAAAATATGTTATACAAGATTCAACTAATTTAAGTACGTTTAATTTAATTTAAGTTGAAAAAAAATATATATATATACAGTACCAGTCAAAAGTTTGGAAACACTACTATTTTTAATGCTTTTGAAAGAAGTCTCTTATGCTCATCAAGCCTGCAGTTAAAAAAAAAAAAAAAAAAAAAAAAACAAAACAGTAATATTATGAAATATTATTACAATTTAAAATAATGGTTCTCTTTTTTAATATACTTTAAAATGTAATTTATTTTTGTGATGCAAAGCTGAATTTTCATCAGCAAGTACTCTAGTCTTTGGTGTCTTATGATCCTTCAGAAATCATTCTAATATGCTGATTTATGATCAATGTTGGAAACAGTTGTGCTGCTTAATATTTTTTTATAACCTGAGATACTTTTTTCAGGATTATTTGATGAATAAAAAGTTAAAAAGAACTGTATTTATTTAGAATAGAAATCTTTTGTAACAATATACACTACCGTTCAAAAGTTTGGGAACAATAACTATTTTTTTTTTAAGAAATTAGTACTTTAATTCAACAAGAATGTGTTAAATTGATAAAAGGTGATGGTAACGATTTATATTGTTAGAAATGTTTTTATTTTGAATAAATGCTGTTTTTATGAATAAATGCTGTTAACGTTTTACTCATCAATGAATCCTGAAAAAAGTATTCCAAAAAAATATATTAAACAGCACAACTGTTTCCATCATTGATAATAACTGAGTATCAAATCATCATATTAGAATGATTTCTGAAGGATCATAAGACACCAAAGACTGGAGTACTTGCTGATGAAAATTCAGCTTTGCATCACAAAAATAAATTACATTTTAAAGTATATTAAAAAAGAGAACCATTATTTTAAATTGTAATAATATTTCATAATATTACTTTTTTTTTTCTTTTCTTTTTTTTTTTTTAACTGCAGGCTTGGTGAGCATAAGAGACTTCTTGCAAAAGCATTAAAAATAGTAGTGTTTCCAAACTTTTGACTGGTACTGTATATATATAGTTCAAGTGCAAATGCCAAATATGACACAAAGGGCAGTAAAGTGCACATCACCAATTGTAGTGCAAATGACATGATGTACAAATAGGAAATGAGCCAGATTCATGCTGTGCAATTTACAAATATAGTTCAAATGACATACAGTGTAATGTGCAAAAGTGGAACAGTGGTAGAGTTCATAAGCAAACATTGACAAGAAAACAAGCCTATAGCCTTTTTGTAGATTTGAATTTTCAAAAGTAAAGCACATCTTTAGGTTTCACCTTGTTGTTCCATGAGTGCACAACCAATCTTTTTTTACAGTCTATGTGCACAACACATAAATATTAAAAGTGTAACTGCAATATAATGATGATGGGAGGTGTTGAGGGGTATAGCTACAACGTGTTATGACTTTAGGATCAATTTGGGACTTAAATATCTGTTTATGATTGGATTTCATACTTGATTTTTATATCTTATATTTTGATGGAGTTTTGATGTGCTTTCGTTAATAATAATGAGGTTAATAATACGTTCAAAACAGACATTGCCATTTTTACTTCAGTAAATATAACTAAAACGATTATATTGTTTTCAGTAGTATAAAGCTTAAGTAAAAATATAAATATAAGATGAAACAAATCAATGTTAGAAATGTTTCCTTGGCAACTAACTGAAATAAGTTTAAGTTGAGGTACTAAAATGGCTCAAACAAAACTGAAATAAAAATAAAGCTAAATAGAAATATTTAAAAGAAAAACCTTTTGAACCTGAATTCAAAACAGACATATGTAAACGTACACACATTTTCAGGACAACAATAAAGAACATTCACGCAGTTTCCTATAAATACACGAAACAATTCGTTTATGTTTGTTATTTCGTTTCACAGTAGACTGAATGAATGAATGCCTCTCTACAAATGGCCGCGCGGGTTTGACGACTTTCACTGCGGATGGCAACTAAACCCGCGCATGCGCATTAACCGCGTCCGAGTGCCCGATACAAGATGGCGGAGTCGGTGGGGAGGGAGAGGCGGAGGCGGGTCCGAACCGAATAGAGCAAAGCCTATTGAGGACTCCCATCAAACCTCTCCAAGGTAAGGGATTCAGCCATTGAAGAGCAGCACTAGACCTATGGGCGCGTGGCGGAATGCACGGGGCACAATAATATCCCCACGGTTGCTGCAAACGTGCGCAGTGCACGCAATAAACAGACATTATAATGCGCAGTGAGCGCGGCGCCTAGTATGCGAGAGCGCGCGCCATCTTGTCGACCGTTTCCACTAAGCCAAAGTGCGCGCCTAAAATTTGTGGTCGTAACGGTCGAAAATTGACGGGGTTAAAACTCAATAAATGAGCAGTTTGACACACTATGGTGATGGCCCTATGTATCCTCGTCCTTTCTGTGCCCAAATGAAGCCAGAAGCCACGCCACTTGGTCTTATTTTACCTGCTCTATCCAGCACATCAGCTTGTGCTGCCGTAGTAGCTCTTTGTTGGATGTTTTTCTCCTCCTCCTTCGGGTTTGTTTTCGGGCGGCTCGATCTGGGGTGGGCGGCGTAGCAGGCGCATGCGTGCCCTTCTTTCGCTCATTTGCGCTCTTATTAACGACGATAAACGCTGTAAACACTTTCGTAGAACAAATACATGATGTATGGTCGGATAAACCCTGGGTTATTAACCAAAAAGACCCACTGTAATACTATGGTACAATCGTATTGCTATCCGATACAATACTGTACCATGTCAACGCCATAGTGTTTTTTTAAAGGTTTATTTGTTGGAAAAAACGCCGTTCGTGTCTTTTCTGAGATTGAGTGATAAATTACTACTGTCAGTATTTAAATGCATGCCAGCTCGGGCCAGCGAAATAAATGTTAAGCGTAACCATGGTATCACCACCTCAGAAGTACAAATAGAGAGTGTCTATATAGGCTATAATTTCTAAACATTACCATCAGTGTAACGTAACCATGATACTGAATATTTACGTATGACGTACCATATTTACTACAAGGTATGCGTACGGAAATGTCACAACGTACTGGAAATCCCATACCAGAAATTACCATGGTAACGTTAATCATATCTCATATCTATGAATAAAATGTTTGTTTTTTTAACTCTGTATGTGTAATTGTTAAAGGATCCAAAGTTTCACTTTTATTGTGTGTAAGTTTCATTATCTTCCTGTAGAGTTTTTCTTTCACATTCACCCAAGCAAGCTTAAAGGCATAGCTCACCTAAAAAATACAAATCTGTCATTATTTTATTACCTCATACTCAATTATTTTATTTACTACGGGCTGTTTTATTTTTATGTCCACAACTTAATTACCTTTTGGGAATTAATAAAATTGAATTGTTCTGTGTTGACTTGTTTTGACGAGCTGAGACACCCAATACTCACCCAATAAATAAGCTTTATTTTGCCTTCAAATGACTTTGTGTTCTTTTGACCTATTCAAAACTTTATTATTGGAGCTTTTATCTTCTATTCTATTAAGCTTAGGATGTGAATTGTTTTTTTTTTTGTATTCGTGTTTTATACATGCCATGATGCCAGACCCAACCAAACACAACATTTAGGGTTAAAGGGTTTGTTCATCCAAAAATGTTAAATTATCCCATAATTTACTCTCCCTCCAAACCATCCTAGATGTATATGACTTTCTTCTTTCAGTTTTGTTTTGCTCTATCCTCTGCATACGTCATGCGTCGGGTCAGAGGTCACTCTTCGGCCAGAACTAGACTCGCGTACGGCCATTACCGGAAGCCAGTGATTATAGTTTATAATGTTATTAATATGGATACTTTTCTTATAAAAAACACATGGCTTGGCTTCAGAACGCCTTTATTAACCCCCTGGAGCCTTTTTTTGGGCTATAAAATCTCAGGCTCTATTCACTCCCATTATAAAGCTTGAAAGAGCCAGTATGTATTTTTTTTAAATTTGCTGAAAGAAGAAAGTCATATACACCTAAGATGGCTTGAGGGTGAGTAAATCATGGGATAATTTAAATTTTGGGGTCAACTAACCCTTTAACATGACCTTCAGTGCTCTCAGAATTGCAATGCTTTCATTTTATAAAGATGAAACCTTTTCTATCATAAGACGGGACAAATGAGGAGCTATGACGAGTGAAAACCACGGAACAGTAAAGGCAGATCCGCCAATGGTCATGTCGCCCACCGGGTCCACGTCACAGCCGGCTCCATTATCGCCCTCGACCAGCAAACCCATCCAAGAGCTCCCAGGTCCGTATCTGTGAGGCTTAAGTGACCAATAATCCCTAGTATGCAGCAATGCATCTGATCTTTAAGTTTCACTTTCAGATGAGATGATTCAGGCTGGATGGTCCAAATGTTGGAGTAAAAGGGAGAATCGGCCATATTACTTCAATCGGTTCACTAACCAGTCGCTGTGGGAAATGCCTGTCCTTGGGCAGCACGATGTCATTGTAAGCTCAGCCTTCAGAACCAATGAAATCTCAGTATTATGAATGTAACATTTGGGGAAGAACTTTGACAGGGTTTTTTTATATACAGTTTCTTTAGATATAATACCAAATGTTTAATAGTTTTCCTGTATTATATTTTGTTTCAGCTATACTTTATTAGTGAAAACTATTTTTAAAAATATAATAACAACACTGTCCTGTATTTGCTGTCGTTTCAGTCGGATCCTCTGGGGTTGAACGCGGCTCCTGCCTCTGGTGAGGCATTGAGCGACGCAGGTCTGGGAAACGGGCAGCGCAAAAGACATCCGTCAGAGGATGCTTCTCAAACGGGCCCTAATAGTTTCAAGAGGCCAAAGGTCAGATTTCTTCCTAATAGCAAAAATAGATGCTAAGTTATTTGATATTCCAAAACAAATTTAGCAACAACTGTTGGTTTTAGTCATTTTTAGTGAATGCATTTTCTGATTTCTCTTTGATTTTCAGGTTGAGATTCCTGTCACTCCAACCACTCCCACTGTCCCTATTTCTCCCAGCACGCCAGGAGTCAAACCCTGGGCCAACGCCACAGATGATAAACAAAGCCAGGCCGGCGTTCCCGCGCCGGCTCCGTACCGGCCCTCTGTGTGAGTGTGGAGTTCAACTTTTCCAGTTTGTCCCATTCTTGCAATGTTCCAGTCACTTTGGCTGAAAGCGTCTGCTTAAACCTGTTAAAGGGATAGTAATTCTTGGGTGAACTATCCCTTTTTGTCCTGGTAGCGGGGCAATTGGCATGCTTTTATATATTGCCTTTTTCCCTATCACATTTTTTAGTAATCATCATAAATTAGGTATCATTCGAAAGCTTGAACACTCAAAATTGATCCTGTGAAAACTATTTAAATCAGGAATTGTGTTACAATGGAAACAGTACTTTAAATAATTTTAATGTGCTAAACTTGAGAAACAACTTGGTTAGTAGAGCTGCAAAATTCTAGATAAATTGAGACTTCACTTGTTTTATTACTGGATGAATCAGTTGCTGCATCCCAATTAGCATACTATCCGTCGAAATTATAATTACTGTGTCTCAAATCATAGTATGTTGAAATTAGTCTTCCAAAGATACTCGAATGGTCTATTTTTTCCGGTTAGAATCGGAAGTGCAGATCCGTGCGCACTCTAGCAGCTAATATTGCCCACAACCCATAGCGCGTTGGATGAAAAATTTGATTAGAACTACAAACGCAAATAAAAAGTGTAAAAAAAACTACAAACATGGCAGATGTGCAAGTAGAGAGGTTTAGATAAAGGGATTGGAGTGATTGATTATCAGTATTTATCTAACCTGACGAAAAGATATTTATTCAATGTTATCCACGTTATAATATTTCATCTGCAACAGCATTGTGAACTTTTGTAATGATACGTTTGGTCATTAAGTTTTAAATGCATCATTATGCAAATTGCAAACACATGAGGAGAGTCTCCGCATGAAACCTCCCCCCCCGACTGGCAGATCAACGTGCTACTACATTTCTCTCAGAAACGGTAGGAAATTAAATGTGGAGGATTTTAACTGTGACAAGATGATTGACAGATCAGTTTAAACGTAACTAATCGACAGATTTGACCGATTTACTCTATTTTGATCGCAGCCGTAGACATCAGTGTTTATATCCGAACTGTATTATCCCAGTACTTGTGTAATAATTTGAAGTATTGTAACAGAAATAATGATACTGTGCGGTTGAAAAGACTGTGTGTGACAACACCAACACAGATCTGAATGTTCGCTGTGATCGTTCTTGTCAGAGGTTTAATAGACACAGGCGAATCGTTTTCGTTTAAAGGAACACTCCACCGTTTTTTCATATTAAACTATGTTATTCCCTTAACTAAGACGAGTTGATGCATACCTCTCTCGTCTCAGTGCGTGCACTCAATCGCTCTGGCGCGCGGCGACACTTTGATAGCACTTAGCTTAGCCCAGTTCATTCATTAGGATCCAAACAGTGATGAAGTTAGAAGCGACCAAACACCTCCACGTTTTCCCTATTTAAATACAGTTACACGAGTAGTTACACGACCACGATAGCACTTGGGAGCACTTCGACTGCGCCGAGTCAAAGTGCTCCCAAGTGCTATTCCGCCATACCATTATAGTTATCCTTTTTACCCGCTTAGAAAAGCGCCACGTTTTATTTTGTGTCACCATACTTGGTCGTGTAACTACTCGTGTAACTGTATTTAAATAGAGAAAACGTGGAGGTGTTTGGTCGCTTCTAGCTTCATCTCTGTCTGGATCCTAATGAATGAACTGGGCTAAGCTAAGTGCTATCAAAGTGTCGCCGCGCGCCAGAGCGATTGAGTGCACGCACTGAGATGAGAGAGGCATGCATCAACTCGTCTTAGTTAAGGGAATAACATAGTTTAATATGAAAAAACGGTGGAGTGTTCCTTTAAGAATTAGAAAGCGTGTGTGTTTGAATCGAGATTGCGCCCTTATAACAATTAATGGTGCAGCTCTATTGGCTAGACACATGACTTTGATTTTCTAGGTATTTTAGAGTTCTGAGTAAGCCAGGGTTCCCACGGGTCCTCGAAAGTTTGTGAATCTGAAAAAAAAAAAATAACTCTAGACCCTGGAAAGATTTTGAAAATAAACACGCATAGATACAGGTCCATGAAAGTGCGTGAATTTATTTTGTGCAAGAAGGTTTCTGGAAAAAATTCCATAATATTCCCTCGGGTCCGCTAATGTGTTATTTCGCCAACACTTTGTGGCCTATGCGCACTAGCTTGCTTGATTTGCGTTAGTTACGCGCATTTAAAGTGTTTCCCGCGTGAGGTACTTTGTGTTGTACGTTGCCATGACGTTCACGCGCACACAAAACAACTACGATGGAACCTCAACGTTTGCTGTTGGACACAATAAATGTGTCCCCAACATTAACTCCTCGAATTTGAGGGTATTGGACCTGGAAAGTTCTTGAAAGGTCCTTGAATTTGAAGTTAACCGAGGTGTGGGAACCCTGATAGGCTCTTTCAGCTGTTGAGCTCTGGAGACATGATACGACTCTGTGCCTTGACATGTCTGAACTGGGACTTTGTGTTTCAGAGTGTACTGGGACCTGGACATTCAGACCAACGCTGTGATCCGAGAGCGAGCCCCAGTGAACCACCTCCCTCCACACCCGGAGATCGAGTTGCAGAGAGCGCAACTCACCACCAAACTACGGCAGCATTACCACGAGCTGTGCTCTCAGCGCGAGGGTGTGTGAGAAGCAGCTGTCATGTTTGACTAAATATGTCCCTGCAAATGAGAGATTATACATGTTAATACCAGTGTAGCAAAATCAGCATTGTAGTGTTTTTGTCACATCACCCACCTCCATATTCACAGCCAGTTTTATTCTGAGTAAATGTAAACTCTTTATGAATGCATTGCAAAGCTACCGGAAAGGGAAGTAATATTGAAACTGCAGCTGTCTCCAAGTTTGAATCTTAAATGCTGCATGGGTCTTGGTAACTTGCTGAAGAGGATGAGCTCCATAAATACGTGTTACTAGTTTATAAACTTTATATACTGGTGTCTGTCGAATGTTGTTAGAAATTAATACTTTTATTCAGCATGGATGCATTACATTGATCAAAAGTAACAGTAAAGTCATTTAAAATGTTACAATAGGTTTCAATTTCTATTTATCAAAGAGTCCTGAAATAATGTATCACATAAATATGAAGCACACTACCGTTTTCAACATTGATAATAACCAGAAATGTTTCTTGAGCATCATATTATAATGATTTCTGAAGGATCATGTGACACTGAAGTCTGGAGGAACGATGCTGAAAATTCAGCTTTGCATATTCAAATAGAAAACGGTTATTGTAAATTGTAGTAATATTTCATAGTATTACTGTAATTTTGATAAGTAAATAAATGCAGCCTTCAGAGACTTCTTTCAAACGCATTCAAAAGTCCTACTGACCCCGATCTTTTGAATTGTGTAATTGTAATTTAGAGATTATTATTATTATTATTATTGAGGAATAATTGGAGATTGACTTAACTTTTCAGGCATAGAGCCTCCGCGGGAATCCTTCAACCGCTGGCTTTTGGAGAGAAAGGTGGTGGATAAAGGTCCGGATCCGCTCTTGCCCAGCGAGTGCGACCCGGTCATTTCCACGTCCATGTTCAGAGAGATCATGAACGACATCCCCATCAGGTACTAAAGCGTCACTGTTCATCGTATAACCAAGCTCCTTTTGCATATTTCAGTTTGGAAATGCGTATATATAATTTTCTAACTTGCCTCGCAACAAATGTCAGGCTCTCTCGCATCAAATACAAGGAAGAGGCCAGGAAACTCCTGTTTAAATATGCAGAGGCGGCCAAGAAAATGATCGACTCCAGGTAATTATTCATGCTGGCTGCTAAGGTTTTGAGACTGACATGAACGTTGCATGAAAGTATGTTTCATGTCTGCGCAGAAATGCGACTCCCGACAGTCGGAAGGTGGTGAAGTGGAACGTCGAGGACACGATGAACTGGCTGAGACGAGACCATTCCGCCAGCAAGGAGGACTACATGGTACATTTCTCAGTTTTGTTCAGAGCTGCCTGCCTACCTACCTAGACAGCATTTTAAGGCGTACGTGTGCATGACCGTAATGGATCATTCCTCAGGATCGGCTCGAGCACTTACGGAAGCAGTGCGGCCCTCACGTGGCGTCTGTGGCGAAGGACTCTGTTGAGGGCATCTGTTCAAAGATCTATCACATTTCTGCAGAATATGTACGCAGGATCCGCCAGGCTCACCACACTCTCCTTAAAGAGTGCAACATCTCAGGTAGGAGATGGAAATGGCAAGCAGAATGCAAAGAATAACAAATTTATATTAAAGTGACTTTAAGTACTATTTACTTATATCAGAAAAATAAGTACAATGTACTTATTGTGTTCAGGTTGATATTGTAAAACACTTGTGCTGCTATTGAGGTGTGATGCAGGTAAGGTTAGGGTCAGGTGTGGTGGTATGGGTGGGTTAAGGTGTAAGGGAAGGGTCAACAGTGTAATTACAAATGTAATTACATAAATTAATTACAGCTGTAATTACATGTAGGTATTTTCAAAATATAAGTACAATGTAAAAACATGTATGTTCACAGTAAGTCCATTGTATCAAATTATTAATTTCAATGTAAGTGCATAGTACTTAAAGCCACTTAATATAAAGTGGGACCACAAATAATTTTAAATAAATCGTGTGGTGGGAAAAAGATGTAAAATGCATCTATATTTTTTCATATATTATAACCCAATTTATACTGTGACACATTAACATTATAAATGAGTAAAAAAGGAAATATTTAGTTTCTGTTGTTACATTATTAATTTTTTTCCTATTCACTATAGTACTGTAGTAGGGGTGTAACGGTTCACAAAATTCACTGTTCGGTTCAATACGATAGACTTGTGTCACGGTTCGGTACGTTTTCGATACAGCGAAAAGAAAGAAATGGCAGATATTTTGTATTTTTTTATTAAAACTAACATAATAAAGTATGATTTTTTTATTTTATTTTACTTTGAGCAATGATGGAGCTATAATAGACTCTTCTTAGTAGCATATAAAACAAAACAGCTCCTTAGAAAAAATGAAATGTAGCCTAATATTGTAGTAGCCTAGTTATAAACAAACGTCTATTTTTAGTTCAGATTAACATTTGAGGGCAGCGATTTTATTCATAATGTCGAAATAAAACCGACGTAACGTTACTTGAAAGCATTATAGCCTACTATTCCTGCCAAACTTCCATGGTTGCAGTTAGTGTTACTACAGTAAATCCATGGTAAATGTTGCAGATCTGTGGACACTGGATAGTTCATTCATGGCACAATGTTTCTTCCTGGTTTCCACGCGCTGTTTGATCTGTTAATAACGGAGAAATGTGAATGTTTCTCACTAGATCTCGCAGCAATGTTATTACTTAAGTGGCGAATTCAAATGATTTCTTTACTGGATCTCTTAGCGCTGTGTAACAGTGTCGCTTGATCAAGATCGGCTCGCGCTGCTTTGGTCCAAACTGATAAACGGTCCGTCAACCACACAATAACGAGTAGCTCAGTATCATTCCGCTTACATTACGTTTGCCATTTGATGTTGGACAATGTTGTGGTCGCGCCAGCGCCAGACCCGCCTACATTTGAAATAACAAAATTTTGGTCGGCAGGAAAAATGGTCCAACATTTCGGTTTGAAAACGCGTACCGAAAGCCTCGTACCGAACGGTTCAATACGAATACGTGTACCGTTACACCCCTATACTGTAGGCATGTGATGGTATCAAATTTTCATGTTACGATAATTGCTGAAGCATTTATCATGGTATACAGTATTATTCCAATATGATTGTGATATTATCATTGAAATAAGTTGCAAAAAAAAAAAGGTGTTGTCACACTATAACAGGTTTTAATACCTTTTCTTAAAACAAAAAGAAACATTTAATGATATACATCACGGTATTACATTCCTCTGAACATTTAAATAGAATAAAATAATAAACAAAAATGTATAAAGTAAACAAATGTTTCAAACAGATTAAAGTGCAACAGAATTATAGGTAACACTACAATAAGGTCCAATTAAGTGAAACATTGCATTAACTAACATTAACAATGAATGAGCAATAGCTGCATTTGTTACAGAAGTTATTGTTCTCTGTTAATGTTAGTTAACTAATCATCATTAGTTTAAAGAATCTTCTATATATTTGTATATACAAAACCGTTTAGTCTCTTAGTCTGTTTTTCTTCTAAGTTGAATTTTTTTAAATAACACTTCTTATATTGTATTTATTATATTGTTGAATTTGTATCAGTCGTGTAATAACCTGTGAAACTGTTATGGCAATTAAATTAAATAAAAACCAGTCAAATACAGGAGATGGAGATATCCATGAATCTGGAAAATGGTCAGTGAGGGTTTCATTCTTAGACAAAAATCAACCAACTCCAAAAAAAGGATGAATTTTTGTCGCTGGTGCCGATATTCGCTCTTGGTTTGACTTGGTTTAGAGCCCCTCTGAACTGCTCTTCTTGCTTTAAAGTGGACGGCACCGAGTCGACGGAGGTTCAGGACCGGTTGGTGTATTGTTATCCAGTCAGACTGTCCATCCCGTCTCCTCCTCAGCCGCGTGTTGAGCTGCACTTCGAGAATGACATGGCTTGCCTGCGGTATAAAGGGGAAATGGTGAAGGTCAACCGCGGTCATTTCAACAAACTGGTGTGTACATGCTAACACAAGCTCGAAACAAATTAAAACCAGAAACTTACACTAAATTGGATTCTTTGCATTTCTTTCTCTGGCATAAACAGGAACTCCTTTATCGATACAGCTGTATAGATGACCAAAGGTTTGAGAAGTTCTTGTCTCGTGTGTGGTGCCTCATCAAAAGATACCAGGTAAGACTCAAATTTACAAGCATTGGTAACCAATCAGGAAAGCAAATGCAGCATCAGTGTGTGTTTCCACCCACAGGTGATGTTTGGCTCTGGTGTGAACGAGGGGTCTGGCCTGCAGGGGGCGCTGCCTGTCCCCGTCTTTGAGGCTCTCAACAAAAAGTTTGGAGTGACGTTTGAGTGCTTCGCTTCTCCGCTGAACTGCTATTTCAAGCAATTCTGCTCCGCGTTTCCAGACATTGACGGCTTCTTTGGATCTCGAGGGTATGTAAATGGGTTCTTGACTGTCAAACAATTAAAAGTGACATTCCAACAGATTTTAAGGATCATGGTGATAAATTGCTTTGCTGTCATGACTCGTGTATATTTTACCATGTACATGTCATGGTAAATGTGTACAAACACACACACACACACACTCATGGGATCTTATTTCGGAAAAAATATGTATGGTAGTCAATGGCGAGAGACAACTTATCTTTATATTCCATCTGAACTGTGCCCTGAATTACACATATGATGTTTGTCAATTTAAAATATAATTATGAAAGTCAAGAAAGTCGCAGTTTCATAAAACAGAAGAGTAACATTTAGTTTTATGTAGGGCTGCACGATTTGGGGAAAATGTCATATTGCGATAATAGAGGTCAATATTGCGATTGCGATATAATAAACAAATGGTTTCATGAGTCAACTTGCTTGGTTCTCAAGGAAAATAAATGCACACACAGATTACTGATAATCTGCCTAAAGAAAAAAGTTCTTTAGTCAAGAGCAGTGAGTGTTTTTCTCTGTTCCCTTTGTTCTTTGATTAACTTTAACGACAGAGATAATTAGTGGCTACTGTGTACTGTCCCTTTAAGAGCAGCCGCTGCTGACAGAGATGCGGATCTCACACGCGCCTCATTCTCTCACGAGTCATCACAACTCTTCACGTTCATCATAAGACTACTCTTATGTTATGAAGATACTCGACAAAAAGACATTTTGGCATAATTGTGTGTGTGTTATTGTTCGTTCAAGCTCGAAAGAGAACTGTATTCTGGCATGCTGTTTTGTGCGCACGCACGATATTAGCGCGAGTCTTTCTGTGTCACTGTCAGGACATTCACAGGCAGCGCGTTCTTTTCATCGCGCATGAATGGTTTAAAAGCATTTGCATGAATAAGAGCGGGATCATGTAACACTAGCCAAAGGATGCCAAAAATTAACAGATGCTGCGTTAATTGCGTTAACAGCGCTAATTTGTTTATTTAATATAAAATCGCAGCATTTTGCGTCATATAATCGCGTAGGCTTGACATCGCGATTGCGATACGATTAATCGTGCAGCACTAGTTTTATGTGAAAATCGCTCAATGAACTACATCTCTCGTCTCGTACGTCACTGTTGCTCGTATGTGTGCAGTCTGGTACAAAACACTCAGGCATGGCGGCGTAACGTTACGATTATAACGTAAGACTATAGAAAAAATGACAGACGTTAGCTTCAGTAAAGTTAGCTTCATTCATTGAGAGAAAAGGTATGACGTCACATGTGCGCCTTTTGGGTTTGTAGTCTTTGTAATTACGTATTTCCAGAGTCTTATACCTCAACAGTTTTACATCAAACTGCGACTTTCTTGACTTTAAAATGTATCTTTTAAATTGACAAACATCATATGTGTAATTCAGGGCACAATTCAAACGAGATCAAAATATTTGTTGTCTCTCGCCATTGACTACCATACAATATTTTTCTGAAATAAGGTCCCATGGTGGTCCACCGGAAGGGGAGGGACTTAGGCTCTCTATACGATATGTATTGCGAATTATTATTATTATTATTATTATTCTTTTTTTTTTTGTATTATTATTATTATTATTTTTTTTTTATTTTTTTTATTATTATTATTATTATTATTTTTATTTATTTTTTAAGAATTGCAATTCTACAAGTATTGTGATTCGATATTGCAATTTCTTTAACACTAGACCATCGGGAAAAGTTAAATCATACACTTATACAGACTGTACATGTATATATGATGTATAAGATGAGTCATATTTACAAAAACAAATCATCACATCTTTCGGACTTTTATTTCAGAAGCCTCATACACTACTACATTCTCTTGAATAAATGATGCAATAACATATACATTTTTTAATGTATGTCTATAATGTATGTCACAAATGTAATCAAATTATAATTAAGCTGTTAAACTGCCGTTATATAAAAACTAGCATAACTTGCTTTACCGTTTCCTCATGTCTGTCCTCACAGGCCGTTTCTCAGCTTCTCTCCGGCCAGTGGCTCATTTGAGGCGAACCCTCCGTTCTGTGAGGAGCTCATGGACGCCATGGTGACACGCTTTGAGGTGTGTGACTCTTAGTCTCGCCCCCCAAATTCATTCGTTTGGAATATCGTCATATAAAATGTCCCATACTGATTCTCATTGTCTCTCCATCTTTCTCAGGATCTTCTGGAACGCTCCAGCGAGCCACTGTCCTTCATCATCTTTGTGCCAGAGTGGCGTGACCCGCCGACCCCTGCGCTGACACGGATGGAGTCCAGTCGCTTCCGAAGGCACCAGATGATCGTGCCCCCCTTCGAGCACGAGTACCGCAGCGGCTCGCAGCACATCTGCAAAAGGTCAGTCGTTTGTTGGTAGGGCTGGGCCGTGTGATGTATATCATGGCGACGACGATATAAACGTGTATCTGTATATTAGATTCGTGCATTCGCTCTTAAAGTAACAGCAGCCTAATAAACCTTTTTATTATAGTTCACACACATCATCATACTGTAATTTACTGGTTTAATGTTTTAACTTCTCATACTTCTAAATTGCCAAAACCAATTTCCTGGTATTTTTAAAAGGTCTTGTTCACACGTGATCTCTTAATGGTAATTTTCCAGTAAAGACTAGGGCTGGGCAAAAAAAATATCGATTTCTCGATTTTAATCGATTCTCATTTTTACGAAACAATATTGATTCTTAAATCCCAAGAATCGATTAGTCATCCTGGTTTCAGTTGATGAATGAATGGAACATTGTTGCGCGCATCCCATCCAATAAATCGCAATAATCTTTGTGCTTTGTTATTATTGATATGAAACAGATTTCAAATTACGTCCATTTTCGTGAGATCGCTCTGGCTCAGCTCGAGAGAAGCACATGATCTTCTCTCCCGCCTTAATAATACCAGTTACCGTGCGAAATAAACATGAATGAGAAAGTGTGTTAAAAGGTAGAGTACAACTTATCGAAGTCCGTATCATGTCACATGGAGTCGCTCAATCAGTGTTTCAACTGTGGAAAGATGTCAGTAAAACAGCTTGTAAACAATGTCATGTAACGTCACATTTACCTCAGAAAAACCAGATCCGGTGACCATAAACTCGTCAGTCAGTGAGAAAAATTAACTCTAGAGAGGAGCATTTTGTTAAATATATGCACCATATTACATATTCATCATAATTTTTAATGTTCTTCAATATTTAATGCATGCTTGAATAAATCTGGAAAGTTTTTTATGAAAGCCACCATTTAAATGTTTATCTTATTTCATATAACTTTATTATTATAAAAATAAATAAGTGTATTTTAAGTGTTTATATACAAATCAGTTAATTTTTACCTTCAATATTACAGTAGGCTAATGAAGCCTATAGGCTACAACTGACTCCCATATGGCGCTTTTCCACTGCATGGTACGGTACGGCTCGGTTCGGTACGGCACGCTTTGGCGCTTTTCCACTGCATGGTACGGTACGGTACGGCTCGCTTCGGCTCGCTTTAAATGGTACCACCTCTGTTGAGGTTCCAAGCGTACCGTACCGATACTAAAATGTGACGTGGAAACACTGCAGATCACTGATTGGTCAGACAGAATCATCACTACCAGCGTCATTGTATTTACAACACGAGAAACTAAACCCGCTAGATTTAAATAGCCAGTAGACAACAGCCAACGCTGTAGCGCCTGTTTTTATTTAAAGTATTTGCTTCAAAAAAATAGTATAAACTTAAAAAAAAGAAATGGCTGAATCGTGGTCATTGGACGAGGTGCAGACGTTCTGCAACGTGCAGACGTTGGTTGCCGAGGAGCGGATGGGGAAACCCGGAATGAAAAATTTGCATTTAATATGATGATGTCATGGCAGTAGAGACGGCAACTATAACGATCAGTCCCACCCACTTTGAAGCGGTACTAACTGCAGTGGAAAAGCAACCGTGCAAAAGCGAACCTAGTAAAGACTATGTGTGAAAGGGGCAAATGCCACAATTCTGACTTATCAATTTTTTTTCTCACTACTGTTGAATTTATATAGTTATCTTTTTTTCCTCTGAATTATGAGATATAAACTGGCAATTATGAGAGAAAACTCACAATTGTGAGATGAAAAAATTCGCAATTGCCTTTTTTATTTTGTTTATTCCGTGGCGAAAACAAGCTTCCATAATATCGTGATGTATATCATTAATGTATAATAAAATTTCTCAGATGTAAGATTTTGGTCCCATCGCCCACCCCAATTTTTTCGGTCTATTTCCTTGTTCTAGTGGTTTTTCATTGCTTGTTTACTGCACGAAACAGATGGTTTAACTTGTGGTTTGCTCTCTTGCCTTTGCGTCTCTCAGAGAAGAGATGTACTACAAGGCCGTCCATGGAACAGCAGTCATTTTCCTCCAAAACAATGCTGGCTTTGCCAAATGGGAGCCCACTACGGAGAGAATCCAGGATCTCCTGGGGGCGTATAAGGTCTCCGGGCGTTCGTTGCCCTCACCTGGTCCCTCTTCAACCAGTACCGGAGACAAAGACTCCAAACCGGCCCAGGAACGAACCGCTAGGAGTCAAGACAACAGCAGTCCTGTTGACAAGACTGCACCGGACACAACAAACATTTAGACACGGCGCTGGGCGTGTGGACACGTGTATGTATGTTCATGGGAAAGAGTCTGTGATTGAATGAGAGGTATAATATTGCGCTGTTGGGTTTAGATGTTCACGCGAGGAGAAGAAGACTCATGTTTGTTTACTTTCTTCCGCATCTATTATTTAATATTGTTTGTTTTAGGGGTTTGAGTCTCATAATGGTTGAGTTTTTTTTAAATCAGTGTATAGATAGTTTGGTCACCTTTTTTGTTGTCTTTTTTATGGTAAATGTAGTCAAGCATATCATATTCTTTCTTTTTCTTTCTTTTTTGTTGGCCTTTTTGGGTGAGTCTCATTAAACCGTGTCATATTTCACACCAAGATCAAAAGAAAAATATTTTGCATAAAGAAAATGAAGCTTTTTTTCCGTCTAGTTTTTGTAGTTCTCATTATTTTTCAATGGTGTTTAAACTTTAATGACATTTTTAACTTAAACTTTAATTTTCATTCATTATACAGTACTGTATTACTACAGTTAAAAGGTTACTATTACAATGCGATTTAAAAAATATAAAATCAGCCTAAATTGAATTAAACACAATGCACTTTTTGTTGTTGTTGTTGCATTATAATATATAGAAATAATGTAACAATGCAAAAAAAAGAATGGTCCTCAAATAAGCTTCATTTTCCAAACTAAATAAAACTTCTTTCTGCTGATTTTTGGAGTGAAATATGACAGGCTTTGTGACGTTCACGCTTTAACTTTGTGCTTTTCTCTCTGGCAGGAATACGAAGCTGTCATAGAGTTGATGCACAGATGTTTGTCTGTTGTTCTTTTTAGGTAATTCTGTGTCAGACGACGATCGGCGATCAGGCAGCTAATGTTTAAAAGCCTTCATCATGACATCATGCTTCTCGGTTGACTCCTGTTACACCCATTTGTTTTTAGCGTTCATCGGCGTTCCTTTCCGAGTTGAGTGGTTAAGTTTGATTTCTTCATGATAGAATATATATTGTATGTGATAACAAAAAGATCAGCTGACAAGCAGAAAAGTTAGTCATCCATCTGCAGTTAAATCCAGTCCGTTTTCTTTTATTCCTAAAATATTGTACAGAACACAATAGCACATCTGAAATAGTTTTTTGTACCTTTATTGCGTTGTTCTTTTCTGTACAGTTGCAAGCCTGTGTGAACCTTAAGTCCTGTTGTGGCATTCCGGGTCACGTCAATTGTAGCATTTAGCGAGTGGAAAAAGACAATTTCTTATTAGTTATGAAAGCATTAATTCCAACTGTTTGTGGTTTTATTGAAAAATGATTTAGCTCCTCAATATGGCGTACGCCCCTCGTTTTTCCTCTCCGGTGAGTCTACCTCTCATTTCGGGTGTTTTTTAATTGAGAGCACCGACACCTGGAAACTCGAACGAAGAAAAGCAGACGAGGCTTATTCTTCCTCTAATAAATGCATCGGCGTCCGGTTATTCGAATTGGTTGCTATTGCCTTGATTTCACTGTTTCGTGTGTGAAAAGTGCTTTAAAAGATTTTTTTTTCTGATCATAGAAATTTGTTTACATAACATTGAGTTTAAATTGTATCACTGGGCAGCGTTTTGAATGTACATTTTAAAAAAGGAAAAGAGAAGTTATTGATCGAATTTGTTGCTACAATTGGACTTTAAATGTTGCGATTATTAACACTACAATGGTGTTTTTTTGTTTTGTTTTTGCCATGTTAATACGCATGTAGTAATTCGTATTGTATACTATCACTTTATTAAACCCAATCACTTCCATCTGTAAGTAAGTATAAGTTTTTTGTTTTTGTTTTTTTCACTGGACTACATTGTCTTGTAGCCAAACTTGGGAAATGGCTTTTATATTAGGTTTAAAAGCATTCCAGTGGTTTGACGCGTAATGTAACCCAGTTTGCCATTTTTAAAATCCAACATAACATCACATTGAGCATCGGGCACTTGTTGGATTTCCTAATCCCAGTGTGGATCACCAGCAAAAACTGTAGATGTTGTACAGAACATGGGTATGAAGTTTGTTGTTTTCCCACACGGCTGTTGTGAGTCTATTTGAAAAGAACACAAAAGATGTCTTTTTCACCATGATTTTTTTTTTTATTATTATTTTTTATTTAACTTTTTGGTTCTAAACTGTTTATGAATTACAGAATTTATGAAATAGTTGTTTTAAACTAAACCAAAGTGTTATTAAAAAAAAAAAAGAGGAGGAATTTATCTTGTATCTTAAAGTAGAACCGTGTACGATTGCATCAGTAATGCATAAAGTGTAACCAGCAAAAACATCCATTTATCCATAACTTTATTTTTATAATTCTCTTTTTGTTCTTTGTTTTCGTACAAAAAGTGTGTTTAGGTTTTTATTGTGCATGACCTGATATTTTGCATTACAAAAAAAAACAAAAACAAAAAAAAAACAATATATAAATTGTACAAATCTATATTGTTTAGTTAGTTGTAAGCTTTGCCACACTAGGCTTTTAACCGATTTGCATTTATCAGTCATGTTGATTGATTTATATTTGGTCGCCATTGCGTTTGTTGATTCAATGTCCTCTAAAATGCCATGAATGTCTCCCCTGTAATCTTATTCTGATAAAGACAAAGATTCAGTGAATGTAAATATGTCTGTGCTTATATAATTTGTTTCTTCTACCTGTATATTATCTGTGTTGTGGCATTTCCCATCACCTAAAGTGGTATAAAGATTTTCCTCTGAATCAGAAAAGCTCTCAGTAAAATATTGAAATCATAAACCCATCTCTGGCATTTTGTTATAATATTTATTGTACATACTTGGTCTTGGTCTTGCTCACACAAGTGTCATCAGCTTAGTATTTGATGAAGTTGTACTGTAACAAACAAAGTACCATGGTATTACTTATGGAAATCGTACCGTGGTAATACCATGTTTTATGTGCACTTGGCATCGTGTACTTTGAAGTACCTTGTAGTTCTGTGCAATACCATAGTACATAAATATGGTAGTCATTTATCATGGGCATGGGGAACGTTGGCAGGTAACGTCTTTATTTATTTTAATGAAATAGATATCGTTGTATGAAATACACACCGATAGCAAATCATGAAAGTATGGCGTTGTATTGAGAACACAATTGTATATTTGAAATGTAACATTTGCAGAGAAAATATTTATCTGAACAGAAATGTCGCCACAAACAAGCAGCTTCCGTGCCACAACAAAGATGGCCGCTCGATCCGTGTAAGTGAATCTGAAGTGTGGCCACGCCCATGATCGTGATGCGCATGCGCACTGTAGAACTCAGACTTTTATTTTGAAATTCGTGACAGAAAGTGCGATCGTCTATTGGATTCTTGTTTACGTCACTGAATTGTTGAGCTTGAGGAAGCGACTGACAATTCATCGAGCTCTCGAACTTTGACAAACAGTGACTTTTCGGACTATTTCATTGTGTGTGTGAATGCATGCCGTTAAACCCGTTATTCTCGATGCATATTTGTGGTAAAGTTTAAAGGGGTGTGAATTAGCTCGTCGGCTCTCTCACTGCATTGAGTTGCTGTCAGGTCACAGCGACAGTGAAGTGCAACACTTATCGATCAACATCAAGAAACCCCTGGAGCTTCTCTATCGATCTTCATTGATTGTGAGTGATGGGGGCCCACAGGAGCGAGGGACGCCGGGAATGGCTCCAGCAGGACTTCACTGAGCAGCAGGTACAGACAGTGGTGAGTCAAACATTATCATCATCATCTTCATCATCACCATCATCACCACCACCACCGTCATCGTCATCATCATTCTCTCATCATAACCGAATTGAAACTTGTAAAGAACATTTCCGGGTCATGTTTCTTCCCATAAGAAAAAGAAAACACATGTTTTGCACAAAGAAAATGAAGCCTGCTTTTTGGAAATCATTTTCATGATAGTTAAGTTTCTTATTACTGGAAAGTTTTATCTAATAATTTATTTATTTATTTTCTTTTAATTTCTAAGAACAAATTAGTCTCATTCTTCAAGTGTACTTACTACTCAAGCACTAAAACATTATATATTTATATATATATATATATATATATGCATATGTATGTATATGCGTATGTATATGAGCTGTAAATCAAAATGCAAAGTATTAAATTATTGCACTGTCTGTCAAACCATCCTTGCAACTTACAACTATAAATTGAGCATTATATTAAAATGTACAGTATGTGATCCTGGCATAAAAAAAACTATAGTTTCTAAAATAATATAATATATATTTATCCACTTTAATGGCAGAATCCCTGGAACATCATGATCAAACACAGACAGGTGCATCGCAGGGGACGGCGCTCACAGATGACGGTTAGGTAAGTCTGATAATGTGCATTTCAAGATTAGTTTCCATTGGTAAAATACTTTCGCCTATCCCAGGATAATATGCTGTAAGACATCTGTGGCTCTTTCAAAACATTGAACGTGTCATTGTGTGTAGTTATACAGATCCTGTGATTTCCATGGATCTTCTGCGGACCGTTCTGCAGCCCAGCTTCAATGACGACATCCGTGCTGTGTTCAGGAAATATATGAAGGTGAGTGACCCATGCTTGTTTTGGGCCTGATTGTGTGTGATTAAATCGCTCTGATCGTGTTTGTTTGTACGGCGCAGTTTTTTGAGAAGGCGGCCAGCAATGTGAAGGAGAATGTTGGTGGAGACGTGCAGCCCGATCAGCTTATCAGAGATGCTTGCAGAAACTGCCTGGAACATGTAAAACATCATTTCTACACACATTTTGTCAAATATTTAGGCTCAAATTTGTGGTGAATCAGCCTATGAGGTTAATGTTTGTAAATGTTCTGGTTTAGGCGAAGCAGCTGTTTCCTGATGCAGAGAAGACGGCTCTGAAACCTACTGTTGACCCCACAGTGAAGGTTAATGCTATCCAAATTGTTATGCAATTCATTGAGAATTTCATTTCAGAAAGTCTGTGATAACCTGCATGCTTGCCTGAAACACTATAAATACATCTGATATTTTTTTTTAGTTCACATATTTATTTTATTTCACTTCTAAATTGTTGTTTTCTGGGTTTCTTATTCTTTTTTTGTCGTTTGTTCGTTCCACAGCGTTCACGGCAGCCAGACGACACATCTGGCCAGAGAGACAGCCCCATCCCTAAAAAGGTGAAGGGGGAAAAATACACACACACACACTCAGACACACTCTCTCTCTCTCTCACACACACACAACTGTTCAAAAGTTTAGGGTTGGTAAGATGTTTTAAAATGTTTTTGAATGAAGTGTCTTTTGCTCACCAAGGCTGCATTTATTTGATAATTTCTGTTATTGGAATACATTAAAAAAATATGTAATATTGTGAAATATTTTTTACAACTTCAAATAACTGTTTTCTATGTGAATAGGTTGTAAAATGTAATTTATTCCTGTGATCAAAGCTGCATTTTCAGCATCATTACTCCAGTCTTCAGTGTCACATGATCCTTCAGAAATCATTCTAATATGATGATTTGCTGCTCAAGAAACATTTATGATTATTATCAGTGTTGATTATTATTATTAAGACTTAATAGTAGTGTGTGTGTATATATATAAAAAATGCATAAAATCAAGCCCTCTTACCCATTTGTAAATTGTGCCCCTATTATGCTATTTTAAAGGTTCCTTCTATATGTTGTTTCGGAGTCTCTTACAAAAGATTAACATGCATCAAAGGTCAAAAAACATTTGAATATTCTCATAATATCTCATAAAAAGTCTGAAACAGACGGTTTGTTCAAAGATTCAGTCTCTCTAAACCCCTCCTTTCAGAGAACCTACTTTGCTCTGATTGGTCAGATGGCCCAGTCTGTTGTGATTGGTCGAAAGTCAGCTTACATCATGTGTTGGGAACAAAATGTCCATTATCATATCTGAATTTCAGCTCTGGATCTTCCTCAGCCCTGATACACAGTGATACGAACAGTAACGTTGGGCGTAATTTTTTTTCAGTATCAATTCGAGCCCGAGTCCTCATGCAAAGTGGATCTGAACCAAACTCTTCCAGTCTCAGCTACGGCCACAGTGTTTGAGGGCGGGGCAAAGTTGATCTTATTCGCAGCAGCCAATGAAGACCATAGGCTGGCGTTATGCAAATTTGTTACATTGTTAATGTAGATTTGTAACAGGAAGTGAGACTGGAATTGCAAGAGTGCTGTTGTTCTGAATACCAACAATAATAAATACATAATTTTTGTTTGTTTTTCAGAGGAAAGGTCGTCCTCCTGGTCCAGTTGTACAGTACGACAGAACAGCCCAGTACAGCACTCCGTAAGTTTCCCTAAAAAGCTTTTAATCTGATTGCTCCATATATGAACTATTCAAGCCTTTGACATTTTAAAGTGTATTCCGCAGAGCGAAACCCAAAGTATCCGAGCCAATAAAGAGAGAAGGACCTAAGGTAGATATAATGTGCAATTGGTTTAAAATGGCATAATAATTGATACTGAAATGTTTATGTAATATTAATGTGTCTGTGTTGATGTTTGTATAGTGGAACCCATCCAGACTGAATGAGAGCAGCACATTCGTTCTGGGATCCAGGGCAAATAAGTAAGTGTACACAGGTTTGCTCAAATGCTTTTGGTGTTTTTTTTCTATAGCTGATATTAACATTAAACATGTGATTTGGATGTATTCATTCAACAAATGGAAATAATTTCAGGGCTTTGGGAATGGGCGGTACAAGAGGAAGAATCTACATCAAACACGCAGAGCTCTTCAAGGTATTTATTTATTTACTTTTGACTTTTTCTGAGCATTGATTAAGCCGTTTCTGTGCTCATGTCGTAATATCTATTGTGTCTCAGTATGCCGCTGATGCTCAGGACAAACACTGGCTTTCAGAAAGACAGCACATGAGAGCCACAGGTGGAAAGATGGTGAGAAAATTATGTGTTTGTGTCAACAATTATTTAATTAATTTTTTCTAAAAAAGCAGTAAATTACAATTGTCCATCATCCTATTTAAACTGTTACTCTTCTCAGGCCTATCTGCTTATAGAAGAGGATATTCTTGATCTTGCCCGAAGTGATGACTACAAGTAAATAAACACATTTTCTTACTAAATAAACCTTATAAAAGACTTATAAATTAGATGTTAGTATGAAAGCTTGTATCTGCCACAGATTTAAACGATAATTGATTTTTAAACGACTTTTTAATTCTCAGAATTGTGAGATAAAATTCAATTGAACTGCGAGGTAAAAAAGTCAGAATTACGAATTATAAAGTCAGAACTGGACATTTGTTCTTAGAATTGCATGATATTAACTCACAATTGCGAATTATAGTCAGAATTGTGAGATAAGAAAGTTTTTTTCTCACTATTCTGACTTTATTTCTTGTAATTGCGAGTTTGTATCTCACAATTCTGATTTTATAACTCGCAATTGTGAGTTTATCACGCAATTCTGAGAAAAAGTCAAAATTGCGAGTTTATATCTCGTAAGTCTGCCTTTAGAACTCGCAATTGTCAGTTTCTGTCATGCAATTCTGAAAGAAAAAAACGTCAGAATTGCGAGTTTATATTCTGAATTATAACACAATTGTGACTTTATAACTCGCGAGTTGATATCATGGAGTTCTGAGAGAAAAAATCTCAACTACCTTTTTTATTTTTTATTCAGTGGAGGAAACAAGCTTCCATATGTTAGTGGGAACATGCATCATCATATTTTCTCTGAATTCTTAGGGACTGTCCTGACTTGAAGCTGGATGAATTGAAACCATTTATAGTGCCCATTTGGATGGTGGAGAAGATGCAGAAGGCAATGGAAGCACAGAAAACAGAAAATGAAGTCGTCATGTAATGCCAAACTCGGCAGGCAAGTCGATGGACCACGGACACTCCTCAGTGTTATCAATTTCGCATAACTGTAACAATTTTATTGTTTGCTTGACGATGTACACTGTAGGCCCAGGCATTATGATCAAGTTGCCCAGGAATTGTTGTGTTGGAGGATGATTTGGCAAATCAAATTTCCACATTTCATTTCATGGTACAGATCTGATTCCTTTTTTTTTTCTATCAAAAAATGTGTGCTTTTTCATGAATTTGTATTTAAAGAATTAAATATCAAATGAGGCGCGTATAGAGCCTTAATGACTTTTTAAATTCTGTGTTTAATAGACATTTTGTATGTTTGTTTTGTGTGTGCGTTTTTACCTGAACATTTATCATATTTTTTTAACAAATTTTTTAAACGATTTTATGAAGTTGTCATATTGTTTGTCATACTGCTTTAAAAGGGAATGTACTTAGTCATATTCATTCCCCCCCCCCTTATTTTTTTGCTTTTTAAATATACAGCTTTATTCTAAAGAGAAAAACAAAACAAAGAAGCTTCTTCCTCTATTATTACCGATTTTCTGGCTTATTAAAATTGTGTGTGGGGGGAGGGGGGTGTATTTAAATTATTTTCTAAATGAATTTCATACCTGTTACACACATGTCTGTTATATAACAGAAAATGTACGTTTTATTAAATGTATGTAAATGAATTTACCAATAAACGGTTTGTGCTAAATGGTGTTTTCGAATTAATTCTCATCAAAGTTGTAGTTATCGCTTTTGTAAAAGTATGAGCAGCAGCAGAATGACTCACACACACACACTCTCCTATGATCACACTAGTCAACGGTTATAGACACGCCCACTTAGCTGTATCAACCAGTCAGATCAAAGTGTTTTGTGCCTAGCTTGAATGCTCATTGGTTGCTATGCGATCGCTTTGTTCGTAATCTGTGCTTCTGATTGGCTGAAACGGTGATTAGGCGGAGAATTCCGTTTGGCAACCTAAGTTTAAACAGGGGGGCGGGATGTGATTTAAAAAATTCGTTCAAGCATCGGTTAGTGTTGTCGACTCCACTGAACACAGCCGGTAATATGCATATCATGTCAAATAATACTGCTATTAATTTATATGTAAAGTTGGATTCTATACGTTTGAATAGATTGCTGCATAAATGAGTTTGTTTATATGATTTCATTAGCACATTCGCCAACTCGATAGGTTAACTGACGAGTGGCTTTTTGTTGTTCATAATCATATTTCAGCTTTAGATAACTCAAGATCTGTGTTCGTTGTTTCCATAGTTTTATACATGCTTTTAACATTTCAATTAGTTACGTAGGTTTGTTTAGGTTATGTATCTGCTATATTATGACCCATACAAAAATGTAATATATGGCCATATATGTACTTATATTTTAAATAGCATGACATATATCTATACATATATTTGACTTATATGAGAACACAATATATGACTGCAACATATATCTATACATATATTTGACTTATCTGAGAACACAATATATGACTGCAACATATATCTATACATATATTTGACTTATCTGAGAACACAATATATGACTGCAACATATATCTCTATATATTTGACTTATCTGAGAACACAATATATGCCTGCAACATATATCTATACATATATTCGACTTATCTGAGAACACAATATATGCCTGCAACATATATCTATACATATATTCGACTTATCTGAGAACACAATATATGACTGCAACATATATCTATACATATATTCGACTTATCTGAGAACACAATATATGCCTGCAACATATATCTATACATATATTTGACTTATTTGAGAACACAATATATGAGTGCAACATATATCTATACATATATTTGACTTATCTGAGAACACAATATATGACTGCAACATATATCTATACATATATTTGACTTATCTGAGAACACAATATATGCCTGCAACATATATGAACATTTATGTGTCCAAACATGTGAAGAAAATATTTGAGTTCATCCATATATGATACCATATATCTGCATATATTACAGTATAGTATTGGTTTCTCGCATATATGGACAGCATTAATTATAAATATGTGACATACATATTTGTTTTCAACATATTTAATAAATGTATGTAAACATACACTGTAACCCTTTACTGTAAATTTACAACGAATTTCTTACAGAATTGTACTGTATTTCCATAATACAGTATTAAGCTGTATCTTTTACAGAACAGCTGTAAATTTACAGCACATTTCTGTTTTCGTCCTGATAAATTCGTTATATAGGATCATACCGTCATACTGACTGAAAAGGCATTGCATTGTGGGATTGATTTCTTTCGCGCTCAATTCAGTTCAAATGTGACGCGTCATGCGAGCAGCAGCAGACAGTAACGGGCAGCTACAACAGGCAAACTCGTTTTGTCAGCGGGATTCAACTGAACAAATAATCATTCCTGTTATCAAGATAAACAATGTCTGCGAATCTGTGAGCAATTTTAAAGCTTTTTTTAGGTTCGGTTCGGTTCGGTTCGGTTCGTGTTTCAAACATTAGTTGCCTGTGACGCAGCAGAAAACGGACGACGTTAACGGTAGCAGCTACCTGAAGACAGATGGAAGAATTTGTCATTGAATAATCTAACCTGCGCGTGACGATAAGTGGGATTTAGAGTTTGAGAAGATGGAGAATTGTTCAACTGAGTGATACGGTAAGCCATATATAAGTTATTTATTTTTATTTTTTTTGCGTTCGCATTTCTACATTGTTTCCACGTATTTGGTTTGATTTTGCGAACGTGGTTTACTGCGTGGCCGCGCAAGCAATTCACTGACTCTGTTCCACCTGTTTACCAAGTAACGTTAACTTCGACATTTCATATAATAGGCAACCTTTACCATGCTATTTGCATGACGTGCATATTTTTTTCGTTTTAGGCTTTGTAATCTGATGGCCATTGTTAATGTAAGTGCTTTTAAGTAGTGTTACAGTTATAGTCTATGTGGTAAAAAAAAAAAAGTATTCTGTCAGTTCTGTGATCGTGCTTTTGAATCGTTGTCAGAATTTTGCTAGCACATGAAAATCCATGTTCCTAATGCTGTTTTCAAATGTAGTAGGCCTATTCCTGATTGCCATCCCATGGTCCTACAACTACTCCCTAATTCAAAGAAGTTAGACGGTGTTATCCTTCAAGCAGATAAGTAGAGATTATTCAGCAAATCTCATTAATTTGTAATATGTTTTATGTTTTGGTTCTGTTGATCAAGGTTGTGCTGTCCTTTTTAAAAATTGTTTCAGGAATTTGCATCGCTGATGTCCAGCAATCTACATTTGCCAGAAAGTCCACGACTTATTTCCTGGTATGTAAACATTAAAGGGGTAGATGAAACCTAAAATGAAAAGCCATCATTTACTCACCCCACTGCAAAATATGTTTTTCTTAATTAGTGTTTTTATTTTGTTTCCAGTCCAGATATCTACAATTCTTACATGAAGAAGCATTTAATAGACACGTAAAAATTGTCTTGTTTTCTGAAAGAATAAGTCAAAATTAAGTGAGTTTATGCTTAAAACAAACAAAATTATTTGCCAGTGCATTTTAGCATTCTAACCATTTTAAATTTTTAGTTGAAAAATTTAATTCATAGAACTATGAATAGACAACTACATTGAACCACAGTGGAATCCACAGTAGTTATTTTAATTATTAATATTATTTATTTATTCTTTTTTTTATTTATTTTTTTATTCCATTACAGGTCAATCTCTAAGCAACCAGTGCTGGATATTAAGTTTGGAAGGTCAAGGTGTGTGTGAAGGATCACAGCCTCTTCATCACTGGCCTGGCAGCACTGTTTTCCTCCTCCTATAACTTCAGCTTGCAGTACCAGGAAGAGGCAGCACCTTGAGTTTGTTCAGAGGTTAGTCATTGGCATATTTGCCATTCATATATATATATATATATATATATATATATATATATATATATATATATATATATATATATATATATAATTAGACTGAATTGTGTCACTAACCTTGACTTGACAGTATTTATTATGTTGACTACTGGTATGAACAATATGGCCCTGGTTTCCATACAGGGCTTAGCTTAAAGGAGAACTCCGGTCAATTTTAACATTGAGCTCATTTTTTTGTAAATTTGGAGTGCTGTCAATACAGAGAACAACGACAAAAATCGGTGTTGCCTACACCGAGTTATTCTATTTTTAAAATTTGCACCCTATTGACTTCAATGGGGCAAGTAGTAAGCCGAAAACAGGATGTAAACAAAGGTATGAGCGCTGGCTGAATTAACTTCATTTTTATTAATATCTCTAACATCTACTGCAGTCAGATCCACTCGTGTTCACTCGGAAGGAATCACTCACATTTTCTGTGCACTTGTAATGACACTTAAAGGATGTTAAGAGGCTAAAAAGCAGGCTTACTACTTGCCCCATTGAAGTCAATAGGGTGCAAATTTTAAAAATAGAATAACTCGGTGTAGGCAACACCGATTTTTGTCGTTGTTCTCTGTATTGACAGCACTCCAAATGTACAAAAACATGAGCTCAATGTTAAAATTGACCGGAGTTCTCCTTTAAGCCAGGTCTAGGCCTTAATAAAATTAGGGTATTTAAGCAGCTTTTATAATAATGTATCAAAAAAAAAAAAAACATTACTGGTGTGCATCTTGAGATAAAACAGTGGCAGTCATATATTTTAAGATATGTCAGTGCAAGTTGTTTTCAGTTGAAGGATTAGTGAAAATTCTGTCATTAATTACTCACCCTCATGTCGTTCCAAACCTGTAAGACCTTCGTTCATCTTCAGAACACAAATTAAGATATTTTTGATGAAATCTGAGAGGTTTCTGAACCACCCATAGACAGCAACGTCTTTGCAACTTTTAAGGCCCAGAAAGCTTGTAAAAACATTGTTTAAATCAGAGGTCCCCAACCCCCGGGCCGCGGACCGGTACCGGTCCGTGGGACATTTGGTACCGGGCCTCACAGAAAGAATAGGCTATATAACTTAACGTATTTTCCGGACTATAAATCGTTCCGGAGTATATGTCGCATCAGTAAAAAAATGCGTCATGAAGAAGAAAAAACATAATATAGCCTAAGTCGCACTGGACTATAAGTCGCATTAATTTAGAAATGTAGCCTATTTCACAAAAAAAAATATATATATAAAAAAAAGAATAATAATAATTGTTCGGATGGGACTGTTCACCCTTACGGACGTGCAGCGTTCTGAAAGCGGCACAAAAAGACTGCTTTAAAACTTTCACAGAGACCTCAGAGTCAGACAGAAAGCAAAAAGCCTGTCTTTAAATTGTATTTCGTTTTGTATTAATTGTATCTTAATTTTAATCAATGTTTCATCACCCAATTGCCAGGATTTAATAAGAAGTAGGCCTAAATATAATAGAAAATATTTAATCAGGACACGGAGGCGCGTGAACTGGAGCTGATCTCATAAATTAACCGAAATTCAGCGTATAAGGTAGCCTACTTGCCTCACAGACCTGAGACATAGAAAGCTTGAAATGTCTAATTTTAAACAGAACAATTCAAAACAAAAGAAAACTGACTGTTCTCTGCTTATGTAATTCGTATATGTGCATTTCTCTCGGGCGCGTTCAGGCATACTGCGAAGATCGAGTCAGCATTGTCAACTTCATCTTTGCACAGAAAACACTTGTTTAAACAATTAAAATGTCTCCTGCTATATTTTACATATTCATAATCATTCATTTTGGTTCTTAAAATCGGTTCTTTGTGACAGCTTTTAGGTGCTTTATTGGCAGCGCCACCCTTACATCGCATCAGCACCGTAAACATGGAGATTTTTTTCTTTTGGGGGGCTTTTTGTTTGTGTTCAGGCTTTCTCAGTTGTCTTTAGACGCGATATTACGAGTACCCTGCTAATAAAATTGCAAGTAAGCCTACACATTGGATTCACGTTTATCCTATATTTAATTGTTTTTTATATATTTTTTATATTTTGTTGTATTTATCCGCCGCACCTTAAAGGCCGGTCCGTGGAAATATTGTCTGATATTAAACCGGTCCGTGGCGCAAAAAAGGTTGGGGACCGCTGGTTTAAATAATCCATGTAACTAGTGCAACCTTAAAGGAGAACTCCGGTCAATTTTAACATTGAGCTCATTTTTTTGTAAATTTGGAGTGCTGTCAATACAGAGAACAACGACAAAAATCGGTGTTGCCTACACCGTGTTATCCTCTTTTTAAAATTTGCACCCTGTTGACTTCAAGTTTTAAACCTGCTTTTAGCCTCGTAACATCCTTGATGTGTCATACAAGTGCCCAGCCATGTGAGTGATTCCTTCAGAGTGAACACGGGTGAATCTGACTGCAGTAGATGTGAAAGATATCTTGTTGAAACATCTACAAATGTCCGTATATAGGTGAAAATGCCCCTTGAAATCAATTTAAGGTGGCAAATATTACCCCTTAATAAAAAATGTTAATTTCTGTCACTGCTGTAAACTGACCACTGCATAGAATATGAAAAATATGAATATCTTTGTCAGTCAGCTGTCAACAGGCCTAAACAAGCCATGGCACCAAGCACAGAAACACAATCAGTAAAATGTTATCTAATTATTATCAAGAAAACTTTGAAAATATCGATCGAGACATATTTTGTCAATATTGCACACCCCTAATGCATGGTATTAATTTTGATTTCTTCGGGTCTTAAAAAGGTCTTAAAAAGCCTTAAATTTGACTTTAAAAAATGTGCAGAAACCCTGCTTCATAATATTTAGGTTGAACCACTGTAGCTATATATTTACCAATGTTTTTACCACTTTTCTGGGCTTTGACAGTTGCAATGATATTGATATCAATGGAAGGACAAAACTATCAGATTTCATCAAAAATATCTTCATTTGTGTCCCGAAGATGAACAAAAGTCTTGAGGGTGAGTAATAATGACAGAATTTAAATTTTTGGGTGCAAACATGCATTTTAGTCTGGTAAATCATGTTGTCATATATGCAATAAACATTGCAAGGCTTGCAATTAAGTTAAATTATTTCTGTCACAAAGGTTTGGGCTGGATTCTGGCAGTGTGTGCTCTATATAAACGGATAGTCTAAAGACCGCCTTTCCACTGATACTCTGATGGCACCGGATGAGGGGATGATATTGTTAATGAGCTGGGTGATGAGTAGACAAAAGTTGTAGAATAAAACTTTAAATCTGGCAACCCCACTTCCAAAAATTTTGTTAGTTGACAGTGCGCATGTAAACAGACACATTGAGTTGATGTATTTTACCAGGGCAGAAAAAATATCAGTTATTGATCACAACATCCAACATTGCATTTTTTTTTTTTTACAACATCCAACATTGCATTTTTTTTTTTTCATGTTCAGTTTTAGTCAGCTTTTGTGCTATCTCTCTTTGTCAAAATATATACACTCAGTTAATAATATTTAATTGTTGTTTTTTTCTGCCTTTTAGATGCTTTCTTGACATCAATCCTGAACGTGGATCAAAAACAAAGAAAATACAAGTAACTTCAAAGAAAACTGGCCAAGTTGTGCAAAACAAGAACACCACTGTAAGCCTACAGGTGTCCTCACTTCTGCGAAAACTTGCAGACTTTGAATGGGATTTCGTTTGCACTTTTATGGACTTCAAAAAAGAAACAGCATTTCACTGTCGTTATAAAGCTTGGAAGAGCCAGGACATTTTTTAATAGAACTCTGATTGTATTCATCTGAAAGAAGAATGTCAGATACACCTAGGATGACTTGAGGGTGAGTAAATCATGTGCTAATTTAAATTTTTGGGTGAACTATTCCTTTAATTAAGTGCTAACTGTTACCTGTTTGTTAAGTGTTAAAATTGCATTTTATGTTTAAAAAGTAATTCAGCCAACATGTTCACAGAAGGCAATTTAACTAAATAAATGTTTTAAAACCCAGAAAATGTTGTTTTCTTTTTCCTAGTGTGACTACTCTTATGAAACCTTAAAGTATAATATTTTAATGTTTTTTAATTTTAATATTTATGTAATAATAAAAGCAGTATTCCCTGTAAAAATACAATTTATTGCTGTCGACAAGTTTAATAATGTAAAATGTGGTATATACTGTATTTGTTAATTACAGTGGAGTACTGTAAATGCTGTTTACTGTAGTAGTGTTGTAAAAATACAGTATGTGGATAGCAACCCAGCTGCCAGTATTTAACTGTAAATTTACAGTGAAAAGTTTTACAGTGTACATGCATGTGATACTGATGCATTTTTAAAGCTGTGGCATATGGTTATGGTACTTTGTGGATGTATTTGTCAAAAATGACAAAGAAAACACTGCATTATTGTATTAAAATACTATATTTGGTATTCACACAATAGACAAAATCTCCAACTATAGGCATTTAATTTCAAGGCATTCAGATATAAGATTTGTATCCCTAATATATGTGAAAGTATGTACTATAGAAATAAGTACATATATGCATGTAAAATATATGCGTCATATATGCATGTATACATATATGCGTGTAAAATATATGCGTCATATATGCATGTATACATATATGCGTCATATATGCGTGTATACATATATGCGTCATATATGCGTGTATACATATATGCGTCATATATGCGTGTATACATATATGCGTCTTACATATATTTCACATTTATGTGCATATACGGGAAAATATATGGCACTTACATGAAAACGGCCATTTTTGATATATTTTGAAATATATGTTTCATATATGTATATGTGTTTTACATATATGAATTTTGCATATATTCTCATATATGCAGCAGACATACATGAGCACTAACATTATATATGTAATTTACATATATTGACATATATTACATTTCTGTATGGGGAGTAACTTAGGCCTTTAACGTTACTTCACATCCAAACGAGAAACCGTTTAACGTTACTCAATAAACACGAACTCGAAGCGATTTCAGTCTTGTTAGTTTTGTCAATTCATAAAAGATGAATTCGATTCCGCTTCATGGGTTTCCATCGACTGGTTTAGTTAGTTTAGCCTGGTTGACGAAGCTCGCTGTCGCAACGTGTACAACGTAAAAGTGTTGTAATCGGTTTTAGCTTGCTATCGATGTGCGCATTTATTAATATATTTCTCTCATGTCACCCGATCTCAGATCCGACGATGGCCTCTCAGAACATGGACCCCGCAGCCGCCGCTTCAACAGCAGCTCTGAAGGGCAGCGAGACGAGTACAAGTGTGTCGAAAGGATCCGTCACTAAAAGGTTTGATTGTCCACATATTCCTTTTTAAATGTAGTGTAAACTTGTAATGTTATGTGCGACACACACGGGCCATTCTCTGAAAGAAATGCACGTATAGGATTTATATCGATAATATTTTCATAACTTGGAATCAATTCTAATGAGATCAATACGATATCCTGTAACAACTGGATTCCCACAATTCCCATAGGCTTGTTTTATGCTTCTTTGGTTCGGGAAACATTGTAGTCTTTATCAGAACAGTTTATTGTACTGGAGTTAAACAATATCACGTGAGCAAGTGTACTGTCATTCTGCTTTCATTGCGAGTTTAATAAACAAGTTAGAGTAACTTGTGTTTCTGAGTCTGACAATTTTTATATATATATATATTTTTATATCCCCCTTCTGTCAAAAATGGTTCCAGAAGAATTCAAAGCATCAAACTGTGTGTAATGGTAGTTTCCACAATCCTTAAAGTTTAAATGCATTGTGTTGTCCTTTAGGAATGTTTGTGTTATTGGTAATCATATTGGTCCTATCCAGAGCTAGAATGTACTTTTTTTCTTTGTTTTCGTTTTCTCGTAGGGTCCTTTTTTTCCCCCTGAAATTCATATTTTAGTAGAAATCTATTAGGACTTTGAAATCTGCCCTAGGGGGTGCTAGTTTCTCTATTAGTTTCACTGCTGTTAATACCACTTTTAACACTTACCTTGGCATCTGAAACTGACACTGGCGTTTACATGCACTCAAATAATCCGTTAGTGATCGGATTGATGGTTCAATCGGACTGAAAAACTTCATGTAAGCGCCTGAATCGATCCGATTGAGCTCGATCCAAATGAAATTGATCGGATTGAAAGGGGTGGTTTATTCCTTTTCTAATCCGATCCAGAGAACATGTTAACACTTGATCGGATTGAGAAAGACACTGAAAGGACTGTGCATGTGCAATGGCGTAAATGAAACAAAAGGTGTGCATGTAAACAAAGCCACTGAACATCACTACGTCTCTCGTTTGAAAAGAAAAAATAAAGTATAGCACTTATTCTTTTTCTTTATTCACATTAAATTCAATGTCTCCCCTTTCCCTCTATAGGCTTCAGCAAGAGCTGATGACGCTAATGGTAAGACCTTTATATAACGCAGATATTCTGTTTAGCCTCTTTTAAGGGATAGTTCACCCAAAAATTAAAATTCTGTCGTCATTTACTCACCCTCAACTTTTTCCAAACCTGTATGAGTTTCTTTCTTCTACTGAACACAAAATATCTTTTGAAGAATGTCAGAAACCAAACAGTTGATGGATCCCATTGATTTCAATATACATTTTTCCTTGATATGGAAGTCAATGGGGGTCCATCAACTGTGTTTGGTTACCCATATTCTTCAAAATATCATCTTTTGTGTTCAGCAGAAGAAAGAAACTCATACAGGTTTGGAACAACATGTGGGTGAGTAAATGATGACAAAATTTTCATTTTTGGGTGAGTGATCCCTTTAACTGTTGTTTAACTCAATGCTTTGTGTCAATGCAGATGTCAGGAGACAAGGGTATTTCAGCGTTTCCAGAGTCTGACAATCTCTTCAAATGGATCGGCACAATAGATGGAGCTCAAGGAACGGTGGGAGTTGTTTTTCTCTTGATGTCTGGAAATGTGATTCTTGCATGCACTAATGTAGGTTGTCAGAGAGTCCTGCGTAAATCTTTGTCCCCCCCTCCATTTAGGTTTATGAAGGTTTGAGGTACAAACTTTCACTGGAGTTTCCTAGCGGCTACCCCTACAACGCCCCTCGGGTGAAATTCGTCACTGCTTGCTTCCACCCGAATGTTGACGAGAACGGTTTCATCTGCCTAGACATTCTGAAGGACAAGTGGTCCGCACTTTATGACGTTCGCTCCATACTGCTGTCCATTCAGAGTCTACTAGGCGGTAGGTTCTGCTTTCACATGAGAAACCCAGATTTGCCTCACTTTCTCACAATTGATCATGATTAAACACAACAGGATTTTCTTTAATTCGACAGTATGATTTCCTTAACTTTGCCAATGCCTATCTATCCATATTCATGATTCATTTGAGGTGAACTTCTTTCTGTTAGTATATAAAGTAGCACGTCTGTTTTCTGATTTGGTCTTTAAAGTGATTTACGGTTTTTGTTTTTAGAACCCAACAATGATAGTCCAATGAACTCCGCAGCTGCTGAACTATGGGATGACCAGGAAGGTAAGAGAACATGCTTAAATTAAGCAGTTGTTTGAAAGTGTTTTTAGAGAATTATGCAATAAACTGACATGTTTCAAATCACTTGTTGCAGCCTTCAAAGCCCATTTGCACTCCGCCTACAAGAACTGAACAAATGTCTGCCTCGTTTTACCTGTTTTTTTTTCTTGTTCATATTCACACAATGTCAATGTTCTGTAATGTCTTTTGTGTACATTATTTCTGTGTTGTATTAAACTTGCCTAAATAAAATGCTAAAATGTAATGTGCCTAATTATTAGAATTAAAAAAAAGGTTGGAAATAAGACCATAATGTTAAATGTTTCCTTTTTGTTTTATTTTTGATGTTTCCAGTACAAATGCTTTGTGGTGAATATCATTGCCACCGTGTTCAGACTGTCTTAAAGGAGTAGTACACTTAAAAAATTAAAATTCTGTCATAATTTACTCACCCGAACCAGATAATTAATGGATCCCATTGACTTCCATAGAATTTTCTTTCCTAGTATGGAAGTCAATGGGGTCCATCAACTGTCTGGTTACCAACATTCTTCAAAATATCTTCATTTGTGACACTCTGGACCACAAAACCAGTCACATGAGATTTATACATCAATCTGAAGGCTGAACAAATAAGCTTTCCATTGATGTATAGTTTGTTAGGAGGATGGGATAATATTTGGCCGAGATGCTTTGAAAATCTGAGGGTGCAAAAAAAAAAATCTAAACTTTAGAAAATCGTCTTTAAAGTTGTCCATTTATGTTCACGATTGTGCTGCATTCTTACAAAAATAAATGTTTGATATATTTATGGTAGGAAATTTACAAAATATCTTCATGGAACATGATCTTTTTTTAATATCCTATTGATTTTTGGCATAAAAGAAAAATTGATAATTTTGACCGATATTGGCTATTGCCACAAACATACCCGTGTGACTTATGACTGGTTTTGTGACCCAGAGTCACATTTGTGTTCAGCAGAAAAAAGAAATTCATACAGGTTTAAAACCACTTGAGGGCGAGTTAATGATGACAGAATTTAAATTGCGTGAACTATTCCTTTAAGTACTAGATTGACCAACTAGCTGTTAGTCAATGGTTTATCAGTCATACTTTTCAGATTCAAATGAGACCAAGCTGCTTTATTTAACCCTTGTGTGGTCTTCGGGTCATTTTGACCCGGAGAAGATTTTCTTTTTCCCAAAAATACTAGTTAATGTTATTGCATTGGACTGAAACTTAGTGACTTTGTTCCCAAAGGGCATAACTACTTCTCAAATGTTTTTTGAAAATTTTCGTACTTTTTTAGGGGGGGTTTTGTTACCTTGTTACACTTGTGGTCTTCCCGGGTCAAAATGACCCGCCTATAAAAAATAGCTTATAAATCACTCATTATACCATATTTTCACCAAATCTTGGATTTAAACTTTTTGTCAACTTGTTCTTGTTCAATTAGGACTGGTTTTGTATTTTCATTTGCATCTGATTAATCGTGGGCCTCATTTATCTGAGAGTAGGCATCTCATTTTTTGAGTAAAAAAATATATATTTTTTAATAATTTTGGAATTTTTTTTTTTTTTTTTTTGAAAATTGGTACTGTTGATCACACTAGTCTACTTTAATGTTTCACCGGGAAGTTTGTTTTGAAAAACTTTTATTTTGTAAAAAATGGTACATAGTCACACTTGTGGTCTTCCCGGGTCAAAATGACCCGCCTATAAAAAATAGCTTATAAATCACTCATTATACCATATTTTCACCCAATCTTGGATTCAATCTTTTTGTCAACTTGTTCTCTTTCAATTAGGACTGGTTTTGTATTTCCATTTGCATCTGATTAATCGTGGGCCTCATTTATCTGAGAGTAGGCATCTCATTTTTTGAGCAAAAAAATATATATTTTTGAATAAATTTTGGAAAAATAAAATAAAATCTGAAGAAAATTGGCACTGTTGATCACACTAGTGTACTTTAATTTTTCACCAGGAATTTTGTTTTGAAAAACTTTTATTTTGTACAATATGGCACAGAGTTACACTTGTGGTGTTCCACTGGGCCATTGAGGGCCATTGTGGGCCATTGTTTCAATGGGCCATTGAAAGTGAATGGGAGAGACCAATGCAAACAATGAATGGAAAAACACAAAATAGGTATCATTTTAAAGTTTAGAATCTCAGCTTTTTAATGCATCTAATCACTTTGATCAACTCCTAACCAGAGCTGAGTTATCACTCTAAAACTGAGTGTTCCCCCGCAGGCGCCACCTAGCTGCGAAATAAATAATCATAATATTTTTCAAAACGATTACCTTGATTAACTTAAAATAGGTGTCATTTGAAAGCTTAGAGTCTGAAATTTACAATGAATGTAGTCAATTTGATGAACTCCTAAGTAGTGCTGAGTTATTTGCTGATAAATAGAAAAAAACAAATTCATAATTTATAAACTACTTTTTTGTACTACATTCAGCAATATGTCAAATACATCATACAGCTCAGATAGTCCTGTGTCATATGTCATTTGAAAGGTCTCAATTAGTAGAATACAGCAAGCATAATTGTTTCAGGCTTTTTACTAAACTTGAGAGAGATTTTTGTAAAAGAAGCCCTTCAAGAGACCCATGTGTAAACCATATATGGATGATGGAATTTTAGACACATTTCTGCTCGTAACTTCATGAAACATGCTCCGATTGTGGAAAATGACACATCATTATTTACAGCAGATGCTTACAATTAAAACGAGCCCAAACTCAATATATTCCATCAATAAGATCTAAAGATATTCCTCATGGCGTTCTAACACAAAAAATACCACAGACGCACCTAGCCAAGTATATACTCATGAAGCTCTCACGTTTGTTTTTTGCTCATAAATTCACGAAGCATGCACAGATCGTACAAAAATGTACATCATTATTTTCAGTAGACTATCACAATTAAAAAGAGCCCAAACTCAGCATAATCCATCACTCAGATCTAAAAATATTCCTAATGGAGTTGTAACACACGAACCCCCACAGGCGCTCACAGAGCCTTGAATATAGATGTAGCCTAGCACTTATGTCACGTTTTAACTCGTAATTCAATGAAGCATGCATAAATTGTGGAAAATGGCACATCATTATTTACATGAGATTGTTAAGATTAAAAAGAGCCCAAACTCACCATAATCCATCACATGCTCATATGTGTACATAAACAATGAACATGCTCCTGAAAATGTTTCAGTCTCTCCCATTCACTTTCAATGGCCCATTGAAACAATGGCCCAGTGGAACACCGCAAGTGTAATTCTGTGCCATTTTGTACAAAATAAAAGTTTTTCAAAACAAAATTCCTGGTGAAAAATTAAAGTAGACTAGTGTGATCAACAGTGCCAATTTTCTTCAGATTTTATTTAATATTTCCAAAATTATTCAAAAATAATGTTTTTTTTACTCAAAAAATGAGATGCCTACTCTCAAATAAATGAGGCCTACGGTTAATCAGATGCAAATATAAATATAAAACCAGTCCTAACTGAAAGAGAACAAGTTGACAAAAAGATTGAATCCAAGATTGGGTGAAAATATGGTATAATGAGTGATTTATAAGCTATTTTTTATAGGCGGGTCATTTTGACCCGGGAAGACCACAAGTGTGACAATGTGCCATTTTGTACATAATAAAAGTTTTTCAAAACAAAATTCCTGTTGAAATATTAAAGTAGACTAGTGTGATAAACAGTGCCAATTTTCTTCAGATTTCATTTAATATTTCCAAAATTATTCAAAAATAATGTTTTTTTTACTCAAAAAATGAGATGCCTACTCTCAAATAAATGAGGCCTACGGTTAATCAGATGCAAATATAAATATAAAACCAGTCCTAATTGAAAGAGAACAAGTTGACAAAAAGATTGAATCCAAGATTGGGTGAAAATATGGTATAATGAGTGATTTATAAGCTATTTTTTATAGGCAGGTCATTTTGACCCGGGAAGACCACAAGTGTGACAATGTGCCATTTTGTACAAAATAAAAGTTTTTCAAAACAAAATTCCTGTTGAAATATTAAAGTAGACTAGTGTGATAAACAGTGCCAATTTTCTTCAGATTTCATTTAATATTTCCAAAATTATTCAAAAATAATGTTTTTTTACTCAAAAAATTAGATCCCTACTGTCAAATAAATGAGGCCTACGATTAATTAGATGCAAATAGAAATATAAAACCAGTCCTAATTGAAAGAGAACAAGTTGACAAAAAGATTGAATCCAAGATTGGGTGAAATATGGTATAATGAGTGATTTATAAGCTATTTTTTATAGGCGGGTCATTTTGACCCGGGAAGACCACAAGTGTTATAGGGTTTTGAACACCACATGAGGGTTAACTGACATAAAGTTATGCCCAGTCTTAAAGGGAAAAAAAAAATAGTTGACTGACTTGTAAAACTAGTCTAAGCATCTTATGCAACCAGCCACAGAAAATTATTATAGTCTGAAAAATGATCAAGTTAAAGGGTTTAAAGTGTATGATGGTCAACAATTGAATCCCAATTTCAAAACTTTTAGTTCACCCAGTTTCTTAGCTGAGCAGACATAGCAGACAGCCTACTTTGCAGTGGTGGTGCTGGCAACAACCTGATGTATTATTTTGAGACACCACCTCCACTTCCGTCATGTCCTCCAAACTTTCATCCTCTTCTTGCCCACCATCAGCTTCTTGTGTGGGTTCAATCGACCACAGTGGCACATTGACTCTCTGGAACATTTCTTCAAGCAGAACGTCAATCTCCTTTATGTGGGTCTTCAGGTCTGGTCTTTCCATCTCCTCTATTGATAACCATGGCGTCTGCACCATCGCTGCTCGAGCTGCGACTTCTGAACTTCCACCTGCATAACCGGCGTTGACGAGGGCTTGTCGATCTCTGCGCTGGGTGAGGGGGAATATCTCTTGCAAGGCTCTGACCTTCTTTAGGTCCTGCTGGAAGTTTTCCAGGCTGGACAAGAAGATCACCCAAAGTCGTTCAACCTGTTCTTTGTCCTCTTGTCCTTGCTCCATTTCTGTCAGCAGAGCTAGCAGCCTCCGGTGAAGCCCTGAAACACGAGCCGATCAAGTCAGTTTGAATGTTGCGTAATTGAATATGGCCTAGCTGATGTGCAGAAAAATACTGAAAGGAGAATGTGAAATGTCTGCACCGCTAGCATCACCAAACTGATTCCATTTAATTTTTTAAAGTACTTGTTCTGCTTGTCTTTTTGTTTCTACTTGTCCTGTCTTACCTGAGCATATTTTATGAGCTACTATCCTGGTTTCCTCCAGCTCCTCTCTAAGGAAGCTCCCGTCAATGTTGCTCCCCAAGGAGGTTGCCATTTGCTGGAAGCAGGCTGTCACTTTGCTCAGGGCGGCTTGTGCCCGTTCACATTCATTCACCTGCCTCTTTCTGGTTTGGATCTCCACCACTGACTGCCGCCAGCGATTCATCACCGCTTGTGTTGTGACCAACCTAAACTTGGCAGAATATTTAAGAGTTATTGTTGGTCTTACAATCTCAGAATGGGTCTGGCCAATTCTTAACTAAAATAATTTAAATGATAAATTGGGATATTTTTGTCTTAAAGGAACACGCCGACTTTTTGGGACTTTAGCTTATTCGCCGTATCCCCCAGAGTTAGATAAGTCCATACATACCCTTCTCATCTCCGTGCGTGCCGTAACTCTGTCTGACACACCCACCGCTAGCCTAGCTTAGCACAAAGACTGGAGGTAAATGGCTCCAGCTAGCACACTGCTCCTATCCCAATAAGTGACAAAATAACGCCAACATTTTCCTATTTAGCAGAGAGTTCGCTCAGAGTTGGATTAAATCACTCCGCAGAAGAAGCAGTGCTTCGCCTTCTGAGAATATAGTTCCCAGTATGTATACGGTTAGAAGATGGCTGTGTCTCATGTGACCTTGTTATTTGTACACACTGTGACTATACAAATCACAACATGTAAATAGGAAAATGCTGGCGTTATTTTGTCACTTACTGGGAGCAGTATGCTAGCTGGAGCCATTTACCTCCAGTCTTTGTGCTAAGCTAGGCTAGCGGTGGGTGCGTCAGACAGAGTATGTATGGACTTATCTAACTCTGGGGGATACGGTGAATAAGCTAAAGTCCCAAAAAGTCGGCGTGTTCTAAATGTATGAAATTTTTAACTTTATTTTTTAACTTTTTCTAATCTAATCTCAGTCAAATGAAGAGACCACAACCATATATTTTTACACTCATAAATTATTTGGCTTTCATTGCAAACTTGTGCCTCATGTTTTAAAGTGGTTTTAAAAACAAAAAGTAGAGCGTTCTTATTTTACCTTATTTCTAATGTAATTTTGATACAAGTTCAGACTAAAGGTTACATGCATTTGTATACCAAACATTTTACTAAAAAAAAAAAACACTTACAGTTAACCGAGCCTCAAAGACATCCGTGCGATTTCATAGCCCTCTGAAACGTGCAAGCCGTTTTGACAGTCCTGTTTTTCAGTGCGATTACATCCGTTTGAGACACTTCTGCCAACCTCCTTGTATTCGTATGCTCTTTTTTCCAAAGCTTTTATAGAGGCCGGTCTTCAGGGACACGTGTTAAAATTAGGCCCAAACCTTGCAGTCCATGCTCCCAGAATACCTTGCGCTGTAGATTTTGTCCGAGTTCTTTCTTTTTATACATACAGCATTGGGAGGACAAGGTTTTAGATCAAGAGATCCATGCATAATGACTTTCTGTGTGCGGTTATCTGTATATATGTTTGTGTGTGTGTGTGAGATAATGTGTGTGCTGTGCACAGTGGTTTCTGTGAAGTTAATTGTCCACAGGGAGAGTGGTATGGCATTGTGGAGGAACAGACGGGGATCCTTTATTGACTCTCTTGTGATTACCTGGGCTTGTTTGAAAGCTGTGTCTCGCTTGATGCAACACGTACGCTCCCATGGGTTAAGTCTCCTGAGCAACACAAGAATATTAGTTCATTCAGTTAGCAAAACAGCAAAGCTGTAATAGGCACTCACATAATTCCTTAGTCATAATTATAATCTGCTTCACACTCAAAATTGTGATGTGGGAGGGTATTCCTCGTATATAAAGCATGGTTCATAAATAGCTATGATATTTTAGGAGATTAGTTGCAAAAGCAATGTGTGCTTTTCTTATCTTTTCCAGAACTATAATCTAGCAAGTCTTCAAGTATGGTAAGTGCACTTTATCTAGAATTGTGTTAGATATGGAAGAATCTTTATTGAATATCTAACAGGTGGCTTTAAAGTATTTGTTCATTCTCATAGCAATGACAAACACGAAATCACTTATTTTACATATACATTACAGCTTGGCCATTGACATGCCTTACAAAGGCAACTAGGAACTTCAACGAGAACATTGAGACAATGATTGAAATTATATACCACAGATAGATAACAGAAAATGGACAAATTCATCTAGAATTATTGAACACATCCTGTGGTTTCCATATTAAAGTGTGGAAGGACTTCAATTCTCGGTTGCGTGTTATTTATATCACAGTTGTTGAAGACCCGTTGGGTGAGCTAGACGTGATACAAAAACCACAGCGTTCTGATGCAGTCCAAAAATCAATACCTGCTGCTAATCAAGCTTTAGCTGCTAAAAACAAGTATAGTTGGCCCTGCATACAATGTGAGGTGATTTACAAGGAGTTCACTGGTAGATGCTGGTATAGTGAGGTGTGGCGGAAAATAATGTGGTGTCTGGGATATGCATCAGTCATTTGGCTTTTGTTCTTTTACAGGTCTTGCTAGTATCAGCCCAATGATTGCAGGGTGCTATGTGGCGATGGCCTCCATGATCTCGTGGCACAAACATTGGCAGAAGCCGTAGAATACGCAAAGGACCAGGGTGGAGGGCACCAGGCTGACCAGGATCACTCCCATCGTGAGCTGCTGGATCATCAGCAAGTAGATCCCCAGTGGCAGCGAGCTGAAGTACACCAGGCAGAGGAAACCCATCAGAAAGCGGGGAACCGTACGGGACGTCCACGCCCGACATTTCTGCACGGGTAGGTGGCAAGGCAAGGAGTCCAGGCTGGCTGGCCGATACAAGCGCACCATGTTCAGCATGCTCATGGATTCAGAGGACTGAGACTCTCCGGGGACTTCCATGATTGTGATGACGAGGCAATCGGAGGAGCTGTGGGCCTGCTCTCCTCCACTCAGGCTGTTGGGCGTCAACAGGACCTCACCGCTGGGTGCGGTACCACTCTTACGAGCCCGGTCCTGGTAAGTCAGGATGGCCAGAATGTTGCTGTCGTCTTGAAGAAGCCAGATCTCCTCGTCAGGGACGTGAGTCTCGTGGCGACAGAAGGGGCAGCTGATGATGCTCGGAGAAGAGTCCAGCTCCACCATCTTCTTGAGACATTTGGCACAGACGCGGTGCAGGCAGCTCAACACCTTGGGCTTGCGGGCCCGGGTGTCAAAGCGATTGTAGCAGATCTTGCACTCCAGTTCCTCTACTGTGTAAATCACAGGCGCCTGCGAGCTCTCGGTCTCTGAGTCGGACTTCTGGCTCATCCTGAGAGATGAAGTGCGGCAAGAGCAGGTGCGAATGTTCAAATTAAGCAGATTTTTAGTGCGCTGTAGAAGCTTGTCCTTGGTAGTCTTTGTTTTTTTGCTTTGTGTTTGTTTTTCTTCAAAAATAATTGCTCAAATTCATTTTTTACAAGAGCTTGCAGCACGTAATGCTGATTAGAGGTCCTAACAGAAAGCTTAACATAGTGTACATGTCCATGATATGACACCCTGATATATGTATGACAAGCAAAGTATGCTAAAGATACAATACAGAAAGTCAGTGCATGCTAAATGAGCATCTTCATTCACTGTTCGCATGCAATTCAGAAACTTGCGTCGGTTTTTCCAGCATTTTCTTCTTTTTTTTTTTTTAGAGAAAGACAAAAGATAAATAAATATAGTTGACACCAGAGAGGTGCAAAAAATATTCCATCGCAGGGCTTGTCAAGCGTCTGCCAATTCCTGTGAAATCAGAGTCTGGGCAAAAGTGCATATTTTTGTGATGTTATCCATAGTTGATTCTGGAGTGAGGTGGAAGAATCGCAGTTTCAGAGAAAGTCAGCAGAATCATCCTGAAAACTGATATTTTCTTTCAGTATTGGCTTCACTTGATTACGACCTTCAACTATGAAAGCTCATATTGTCCTTGGAGTTCTTGAAGATATTCGTTCATTCTGCAAAAAACAAACAAACACAGAAACAGAAGAGACAAGAGGGTGATACCTAGATACAATAAGAATGCAGTTGTTTCAAAAACATTAAAATTTGTGTTATGTGAAATGAAGAACGCGGCGGGATAGCTTGACATCTAGACTTACCTCTTGTGAGTAAAACCCCTGTAATGTCATTGAGCCAGCACTGCTTATAACCCCTTATATTCATCAAGCCCTTCCTATCAGGCGTATAACAGTCAACATAGGGGTGGGCGTGTGTGAGCATGCACACTGCCCTCCAAACACAGTTATAGTTGTCCCTCCCAGTATTCAGATTTATGGCTGATCATTGATCATGGATTTTTTTTTTTTTATGAAAAATTGATAAACTTGAACCCCAGATATTTGGTTACATCTTTCTAGATGTTGTATTGATCAGAGGGGACGTTTAAAGGAGATGCTCGCCAAGCGTAGGTGTGTCGAAACCTTTCACGCGAAGGCTGACGGAGGGCATATAAAGTTGATTGCATACGTAATTAGCTCCGGTATTTCCTGATTCACTGTGGATGCGACTTTCTGCAATCTGACAATGAGAGGCAAACAAGTGACGCAAGTGGATGTTAACATAACAAGAGCGTGGCGAACATGCAAATTTAATTTCCCACAACAAACATTTCATTGTTTTTTTGTTTTTCTCCATCTCTCTTTCCATGTCTCAAAGCGCAGGTTGTTAGAATTTGAAGCCGGTCTATAAATAGCATGCGTACGGCGCTAGAGGATACAGCCCCCCCCCCAACCTTGATGACTGTGATAAGGACTGTCACACACTCAAGTCCAACAGTCGAGGACACGGAGATGCACTGAAATTATGACTTTGACATTATATGGCAGCTTGTCTCTAAGGGTTCTTCAGCTAGGTCACGTAAATGGCAGAAGACACTCTGTTGAATAAAAGCCAGTGGGTCAAACATGACATCCAAGATCAAGTAAGGGGAGTGAAGGTTAAAAGAACGCTACCGTTACACAGACTTTATTTGCCATTAAAACGGCAGCGAGTCAATGCATGCTAAAGGCACATCTACATTTAGCTGAGTAATCAATGCCTTTGCAGTGGAATATGTTAACTGCGTTATGCTTAGGTCATGGCTGCAGTTTTCAAGTGGCTTGTAAATAAAGGTTCTTGTTCGGATTAATAATGTGCTATTTTTAAATGCAATTTGTGTGATGCTGAAATTCAGGGGCTGGATCTGCACTTATGATAATGTTGGCTTTAAAATAAACATTGGCAAGAAACTCGAGTGCGTGGCAAGCATCTGCATCTGCCTAAATTAGTTAATGCTTCCATTTATGGAACATGTCTTTCACAAACATGTCAGAGTGGTATTAAAGAAATAAGAAATATTATATATATATAAAAAGTTGCAGTTTGGTTTTAAATAGGCAAATGCTTAAGAGTCTGATTAGATTGATATTGCAGTGATTGTTATGTTTCTAGCATGTTATATAGTTCTTCTAACCCTAATTGGTGGAGTGTGTAGCTTTTCATTTCTTAAACAACCATGTAGGAAGACACATCATGACCATGTTCCTGGAGGACAATGTCAAGATTCATCAGGCTCAGATTGTGAAAGAATGGTTGGGAGGAGCATGAAGAATCATTTTGACACATGAATGAGTTCAGACCTTACATTTATTTAAAGTCTTTGGGATGTGCTGGAGGAGACTTTACAGAGTGCTGGACTCTTGCATTGACAATACAAGATCTTAACCAAAACCTGATGCACCTCTTGATGGAAATAACATCACAACATTCATTTCCATCAGATCCAATCGTAGACTTTTAAGCATTTGCCTATTTAAATCCAAACAGCAATTATTACTATTTTTTTTTGGCCAGGCAGTGTATATCATGACAGTATTTGTTATACTGCCTTCATATTTATTTAAATTAAAATCACTGCAGCATTTCAGTAATAAAATGACCAATAATAATAACGGAAACTACTAAAAAAAGAATAAGAACCTCCTCAATTTGACTCAAGTGATACGAATTATGAGAGGGGGGAAAAAACAGAAAAAAATTTGCTTAATTGTCATGATAATGTCAGAATAAAAAAAATCTTAGGAGTCCTAAAATAGGCTTAATTGTCTTTATGCAAAAAAAAAAAAGTTCATTTTTTTCCATTATTATTATTTTGGGGGTGAAATTGACGTTTGGGAGATTCACTCTCAAACTCTCAATCCTGAGGTCTGTAATGAAAAATCTATTTCTATCCGTTTAAATCATTGTCTGTTCAGGAGGTCTGAGTGTCAGGTTTCTAAAATAACTGAATCTGAATAGTAAAAATGATGAAAAGCATCATTTGGTGTTTGTCTTCATTTTGCTTTGGTGACCCGTGGTGCCAGTAGCGGCAGGAGACGATTGCGTCTGTGTGTAGGCTATGTGTTTGTGTGAGAGAAGCGGAAATAAAGATGCAAAGGGCGTTCACAGGAAAACACCATCTGTGTCCTGGTGCTGTGGGTTACATAAATAATACCAGCTCACCTGCCGGCTCCAGTGTTTACGTCAGCCTTTTGAGGAGCATGCAGCCCTTCTGAAATGCTTCCTATTTTACATGTTAGTTGAAACATATAATCTGTTATTTTTTAGCTATTTTAATTAAGTGCAATCTCTAGAGTATATAACAACTTCATGTTTAGTTTAAATGGATTCAGAGCCTAGATGCTCCATGTTAAGGATCATTGATCAGTCATTGAAGTCAAACTGGTGATTCCAGGCTTAACAACTAATGTTTACACACCAAATATGACTGAAGTAGTTCAGTTAGATTAGATATGCCGATAAAGCCTATTCAATGGCAAACAATGTGGCCTAAAAAGTACACCCATCTATTTCTTCTTTTCAGATGCATTAAAATATTGAGCAAGTCATGAATGTTTAACTAACCTGACCGTTGAAGATTCATTCAGGTGTTGGAAGCGTTGATTGTCAGTCCGACGACGTGAACGACTTTGAGTAGAACGTCACGTGTTGTAATCTCTAATTTATGGTAATTACGACCAAGACAGGAAGTTTTTTTTTTTTTTTTTTGCCGCTAATGCGAAACAAATACACATTAGACGTGCAACTGATGCTTGAGAATTACAGGCGAGTAAAAGGGCTGAAACTAAATCCTGCAGGAAGGCAATGATCTCCAGGCAAAGGACTGATCTAAAACTGGCAGAATTAGGAGAATTATAAACACAAAAAGCAACAATATCCACCACCAGTACTAGATGTACAATCAACATAGGCCTAAATAGCATCCAGGACTTACTGTGTTTATGTAACGTGATGTTTTTTCAAGTATAACAAGGTATTTAATAAGCAAATAATGTAGGATTGGACTTCTATCCATTTTGAAACATGAAACGCCACTGGCACACATTTGATGAGGCTAAAGGTCAAGTTCATCCTCAAGAGCGTCTCGTCATGCATCAATGGTAACATTTCTTCATTTTTATTGTTATTTGCTATCTTTCCGTTACAAACATTAAATTACTGTTAACTATTGGCAAGATTTTAGAAAGGCTGCATTACAACAGTAATAACAACAGTTATCTAGCCCATAATTTATAAGCTGAAAATAGTTTTATAGGATAATGGAAACATTTATATATACACTCTAAAAAATGCTGGGTTGTTTTAACCCAATGTTGGGTCAAATATGGACTACCCAACATTGGGTTAAAAAATGCAGTTTAAAAATGGACAAATTGCATTTTGGACAAAATCAAAAATGGACAAAAATGCAATTCAAAAATGGACAAATTGCATTGTACATTAAAAATGTAACCCAACGGCTGGGTTTGTCCATTTTTAAATTGCATTTTTAACCCAACGTTGGGTTAGTCCATATTTGACCCAACATTGGGTTAAAACAACCCAGCATTTTTTAGAGTGTATATATATATATAACGTGAACTGCAAAATAAGACCTGGGATATGTATAAAGAAAGTCAATTGGGTGAAAGTGTCGGATAAATATCTTAATTTTGGCACTGAGTTCAACATCTTGACAGGGATGAGCCAGCAATGCTCCTACGTTTGATTTTCTGTGCAAAACTACCGAGATTGCACAATACAGGTGAATAAATCTCTTCTATCAATTCATTTTGACCAATAATTTAATTTATGCCAAGAAGACTGACAGCAACTCGTTGCACCCAGCGGAGCCATCCGGACATCAGCACTAAATGTACCCTTGTCTTGACAACCGAGTGGAAGCATATCAGACTGTGATGAAGGTAAACTACTATAAAAGCATTACAGATCTGTTTCGACACGTTAGAGGAGATGCTATTTATTAGTATATTGTGCAATCATATCTTATCCATTTACTTTTTTGCTATAGATACAGGTATAGATGGTATCTTTTGTTGTGACTGTGCCTATGTAGAAAGCTCACTATTTTTTTGTTGTTGTTGTAGTTGTTCCTAATTTTGTGTGACAGCTCAGTGGTGATTTAGCCATTCGGTTCCCTCAAGCGCAGGTTTAAACCTCGCACAGGTAACCAGTGGCCTAGTTTAGAGTGACTCTTTCTGAGTCCAGGAGGAAGGGGTACATCTACATCTGCATCGGGATTTGGAAGGGAGATGTTTTGTAATGCCGGCCACTGCCTGAAAAACATCAACTAAAAGACGTGAATGATCAACCTGTTCTCAAGTGGCCGTTGGGTTTTGCTAAGACATGCCTTTTTGCAATCAGGAACATTGCCAGGACTGAACACACAATTGCCATAAATAAGTATAATCACTTTTGCACACTCTCACTCTCTCTCTCCTTTTAGACAATTATGTTGCTCTTAAGCATGTATTATAGATTTAAGAATATGTTTGTGTCTTGCATCTAGAACTGACTCTTTAAAGTGGCAGACTCTATTAATGATGGCGTTCGAGAGGCTTTTTCAATGAGGTAATTACAATTCATCCTCCACGTAAGACATTATATAACATGCTAAGTCTCTTTCTCTCCCTCTTGAGCTCTCTCGATGACTGTGTTCACAGTTCATTAGTGAGGAGTCTGATATCATGTATTCAATACAATACCTCTTCAATTCTTGTCTGAAGACTTATGCATACTGTAATCAAAGAAATAGGCATATAGCCTAATTATTTTATTCATTAATTATTTTTGGGTACAGACTCGTATTCAGATTTTGACCGAGTCTATCAAGACTTATGAGAGATTTGCTTTAAGCTAGTAATTTTAATAGTAAAGCCTATGCAAATGACCTTTAATTACATGAGCTGTTTATTAAACCATTAAAGTGAGATACTGTTTCATAATATCAAGCGAACTAATAAGGTTTCAACAGTCTCCGCAATTACTTTGCATAATCTAGATTCAAATATATTCATTTAGCTACTATAATGCTCATCGCTGGTCCAACAGGTATTTTTATATTTATCGTTTCTAATGAATTTTATTAGATCAACAAACAGGAAAAACAGCCTACTGATGTTGGATAACGTCTTTAGTTTTTGCAATAAAAAAAAAACACAAGTAGTAGCAAGCTACTCACGTAAATAACTCTATCTGTCGCTGAACCGTGCTATGTTTTGTTATTGCCGATTTTACATCGATTTTCTAACTCATGCGTCGTTTTAATATTTAAATGACAGCTTGGATAAATGCGATTAATTATTAAAACAAATTTGTCACACGTTTGCCTTTGGAAAAAGTCGCGTTTCTGCGGGCGTCGTAAAAAAAATGTCCCTCGAATGCGTGATTATGTGTTGAAGACCCATATAAACATTTGATGCACATTAATAATTTAACGAACAGAAACACGATTTATATAATAAGCTGTACGCGTTTTTAATCCGCAATGACACTCACCCTCAGGTCCTGATTGCGGCTCGTCGTTTAAAGCGTCGTCCCTCCAGTCTGATATAACAGTCGTCCATTACCGCCACATTTTCTTTTTCTCTTCGCTTTATGGTGAGTCACAGTCAATCTTGAGGTCCCATCTGTCCGAGCACAACTGCTACATCCCCCTCATTGCGGTAATGCTACGGATTCAGAAGCTGCACGGATTTCTCCTCTGTGGTTGCTGTGGCAACAGGAGCCAGCGCGCGCTCCGACCGGTGTCCACTCACTGAACGAACGCGTTTGACTTTCTCTGTACCGGACGCACGTGAGCGCTGCACTGCGAAGACGGGCTACTTTGACGCGACTGGGTCATTAGTAAATCATTTTTTTAAATGCATTTTTTTTAAATACTCATCAAGCACATATAAATCTACTGTGCTATATTAATTTGTGTGTGTGTTTTTTTCCCTTCTTATGTCATGTAAGGTCATAACAACAGGATTTAAAGACAGGCATCTTATTAATGTGTCAATGTGTGGCATGCTCGTTTGTCAGTGGTGTTACACTTGGGGATCAGTAACACCCCTGACAGTAACACTTATTGAATCAGTTAACATGGCGGATGACACAGCAAAAACAACAGATTAAAAACCTATTAGAAAATGGATAGGGTAACATGGGGGGAAGATGAACAATGAAACCCCTTAAGAACAATGTGCATTTGGTTTTAAACTGTAACATTTTTAGAAACAAGTTTAGCATGTGCAGGATGATTATGCATCATCAAATGGTGACCAAGTAAAAAAAAAAAAATATATATATATATATATATATATATATATATATATATATATACAGTACTGTGCAAAAGTAAAAAAATAAAATCACAAATTTAATTTATTTATGATTTAACTTCTATTAACTAAATCAAATCAATATGGTGTAACGACCCTTTGCGTTTAAAACGGCTTTTTGTCCAGTTACACTTGCACATAGTTTTTCAGGGAGCTTTGCAGGAAGGTTTCTTCAAGCATCTCGGAGACGTTCCCGCAGTTCTTCTGGATTTAGTCTGTCTCAGTTTCTTCTGTTTCTTCATGTAATCGCAGACGGACTCGATGATGGTGAGATCAGATCATACCGGCTGTTGTCAGACTCCTTGTGCATACACAAATCTCACTGGATTATTACAATTAATGGCAAAAAGAATGTTTGGAAATGTAAACTGATATTTCCTACTGACACACTACAGCAAAAGATAGAAATAACTGACTTAAACACACACCGTTCAGTCAGCTTTCGCAGAAGCAGTCTGTTATTACATTTCAGTGTGTTGATTTTAATTTAAAAAATATGATTTTAGTTCAAATGTATTGTAATAATTTACCAAAACCGTGTGACAATGTTTTTCCCCTTTTACTAGTCTTTGTCTTTATACAGCAAATTTAACCCTGTCTGTGCGCAAGTTTAATAAATACATTTGAAAATTATGTTAAAGAATGTCTTTATTACATTTTAACGAATGTTGCAAGTGCAACCCTCTTCTTATGGGGTCAGTTGCAACATTTGACTTTGTCTATTCAAGTATAAATTGTACCAATATTGCGATATGTACACATGTTGCAGCAGTGTGTGTGTGGCTAGGAGATGTGGGTATATATTTCATTAAATGTTGGCTTTCCAATACAAACAGTCTCTGAGAAACTCAAGGAAATGCAAAAAGTGTTGCACTCTCCCCTTACACTTTCTCATGCAGTGCAGTGGGATGTGTTTTAAATGTGGTGTGTAGGCCTACTATATAGCCTATGATATATATTTGCCACACTGCTGTCACTGCTTGAAATGCAATATCAAGTGCTCATTTTGATTAAAAAGACGCTTTCAAAGGGCAGTCCAGTAGATGGAGCCATTGTTGTTGCTAAAGAACCCATAAGGTGGCATGAGGATGGACAGGTGTAAACGGCAGGAATCACTGTAAAAACAAAGAGTCGCATCATTTGCATCTGCCTTTTCTAAAAATATCCGTGCGGCGCTTTTAAGAGTCTGACAGAGAATAGATCTCAGGCTAATCGATTTATTCCAATATACTATACCTGTAAGCCTGTAGCCAGGTTATCCTAAAAATCATAAAGGCCCAAATCGTAATGGAAACGATACATGCATTCGTTCCAAACAAGTAGCACAATGAAAGCATAACCTAGAGTCAAAATACGTGTTACTTTACAGATGAATTAAATGCTCAACTCATTTAATCATTATTTAATTTATTCTCACTTATTTGAGTGTTCAGGATCATTTTCTATAACATTCTGACAACAAAAAATCGTATGCATGTTTGGTTTATTCTTAGTTTCGGTCGCAGAGGTTTCTGAGGGAGTTTCTTTTCTAACAGGAACCTGCTCAGCATCTCTCGCGCTCTCACACGCAATCGAATCATCAGTAGAGCGCGAGCACGGCTGACTGACAGTTCGTTCCGTTGCCTTAGAAACTAGCGTAACTATCGCTATAACCGTTTTTATTTCGCGGAAACTATCGTGAGATTGATTAATTGCAACTTTTTCGTCTCTTTTTACTTTTCAAATCACTTTTTTTTTTAAAGGGGGCGTTGGTTTGGAAACTTATCCAATGAGTAATTTATACGAAAATATCGACGGTCAAGAAGAACTGGACTTTCCATTACTTTTCTTGTACAACCAACCTGGCGGCGACTTACCTCCAGATGACCAAGGTTAGTGAATATCACTAATTGTTAATCATAATTTTATTTAGACCATTCCTCCCATAACAATTATTTCCCCTATCTTCTTATAACTTAATTATAAAAAAAAAAAACTAAAAGTAACCTAATTATTTTAATTGTTTACAAAATAAATAATTGTCTTTTAATAGTAAAAAAAAAATAGTAACGTTAGTATGGTAACTTACAGTAATGATACTTTATCATTCTATGGTGCTGTATGATTACCACATACTATGATACTCCAAGGTAATTAAAATAATTAAATATTACCGTCATAATATTGTAACATTTACGGTAACATTTTGCATTTCCGTTTTTGAGCTGGAGTAGAAGATGCATTGGGTTCAAAAGTGGGTTACACACATTATGTGAAACCAAAAATGTAGTGGAAACTTTCACTGCAGCTAAACTGTTTTGTTTTCAAGTATTAGAAAAGAAGAGCCTACTCAGTTTACAGGAAACGTTCAGCATTTTCTATTCTAAATATTCAGTTGGTTATAATGCTGTATTCACACAGCTAAAACATGGTGAAATGACTAATAATGTGTTTTCTCGTTTGTTTTTGTAGCTGATGACTCTGGCGTCCCCTCCAACCATGGCACCAATCAAACTTCCCAATGCATTCATCAAGACCCTTCTCTTTACGGAGAAGAGTCCATGGCCCAGCTTTCCAACCATTTCCCCACCGATGACCTTCTCCCTTACGAGCAATCTGATCTCAGACAGTCTCTCGGTCACTCCTCTTTGCTTGCCGCCCACCCTGGAGCCATCCAAGGCAACCGCCCGAGAATTGAGATCACCTGCCCTGACCTGCACCACCATGACCATGTCCTCACCAACCCTGTGAACATCAATCGGCCCATGCTAACCGTTCCAGGGTACGACATGCCCTACAGGGAGAACCAATGCCTCAGTCCGGCTAGTAGCACCTCCTCTACTAGCTGGCATTCAGATGGCTATTCTCCAGGAACGTACTCTCCATGCATCTCTCCCGGAGGTGGTGAAGGAAGTCTGGTCGGAGTGACTGAAGCCGACCTTTGCCCGATGTTGCAGGCCATCCAAGCTTCAGGTTCTCCCAACACGTCTCCTCGCACCAGCATCACAGAAGACACCGTCCTGGACCGCCGCTCATCCTCTCCACGTTCTCGCTCGGCTTCTCCACAGGGCAAACGCACCTACGTTCAGACTCAAAACCTCCATTTTGTCCGAGACGAGCCCACCGAGTTCTATCCACTGGCAAACTTGGAGGATTCCTTGAACAACCTCAGCAGCTTGACTAAACCGATCCCTACTAAGATCGTCAGACCCAATCTAGAGTATTCTGTCTACACGGAAAGCCAGGCGAGCATGTTCTCAAGCATGACGGAAGTGAAAAAAGAATTCACTATGGAGTCATGCTATTTCATGCCTGGCAACTGGTCCAGTCAGGCTCTCGCGGGGGTTTGTAGGTATGAAATAACCGATCAATAACCAATCAGTCAGTGACAAAGCAACAGTCTTGCATTTATTCATTTAGCAGCTGCCTTTATCCACTTATAAATGAGGAAAAACACAATCAGCTGATTATAACCAGCACCACAAACCATTGGAAATGAGATTTCCCAATACATCTGCAATTTTTCCTGGCAGCAATGATTTTAAATGGAGAGTCATATTGGAGACTTTTGGTTCCTTAAATTTAGAATTTTGAAAAAGGCCTCAGTTTTACACGTGTCTCTTCTAGAATCTCAAAAATATCTCAAGATTTTGTTCTCAGATTTATCAAAATATCAAAAGTCAGCAGCATTTCTAATCAAATTCTCCAAATATGAATGGAGCTGAGCTGCTATCCATATTCATACTTTTACTGCACGACTAGTTTATCAATGTGTCTTTTTTTATTACTTCTAATATAGTTTGGGAGAAACATCTGAGACAAAGTCTTGAGCCTGAGCTCTGAAGAGCAATAAGTTTAATTTGGGAAAACCAGATTTTCAAAGTAATAGTGCAACGATTAAAATGTGTGCACATCTACAGTCCTGGCCCACATGGATTCTTATTCCCAGATCCTCCTGCTTATTATGAAGTTAGTAAATCAGTGATCTGTGATGGTTATTGCGATTGACTAAACAGTATCTCATCTCTCAGTATGCCAGTGGCTGCGTTGCCTGCGCTGGACTGGCCTCTTCCCAGCAGCAGTGAACAGTATGAGCTCAGGATAGACGTTCAACCCAGACAACATCACAGGGCCCACTACGAGACCGAGGGCAGCCGAGGGGCCGTCAAAGCATCTGCCGGAGGCCATCCTGTCGTTCAGGTAAAATGAGGACAGAGCTGTGTGTTTAGAAGAAGCAAAGACGTGGGAGGGTGGAAAGGTTGGTTTTGTTTGTTTCTATAAGGACGCGTGGGGAGTGAATATGACAATTCTTGAGAATCGCTGCGTGTGAAAATGTGCACAAACGGTTGTGTGAGCGATTTAAAGACTTGAAACTGAGATGGCTGCTTGTGAAGAGCTTGATAAGACAAACGAGGTGAAGACAGAGAGATAATGCAATGATTGTGGTGACGTTATTTCCCTGTTACGGGCATGAAGTACGGTGTCCACGGTTAGGGAAATTAGCTATCGCTGTGCCAATATCTACACTGACTAAACCTTTCACTCAGCTTGTATGCATATCTCACACAGAGTATTAGCATCATTACTGTTGAAAATGAAGACAAAAAGTGTTGTGACTTCATGCATACACTAAAAATCAGCAGATTTAAAGACAATGAGCAACATTGGGATTTTTTTGTAACGCAACCTCAATCACACATTTTTATGTGTAGTGTATCTTGTGTCACATATTAGATCAGCCTTTGATTGTTAGAATAGTGTAAAGCATGTGTAGATGTAAACTGTGGTTTATAAACCGTTTCAGTTGCGTGGGTACACCGGGACGGAGCCGCTGGCTCTACAGATCTTCATCGGCACGGCCGACGACAGGAACCTCAGACCTCACGCGTTCTACCAGGTCCACCGCATCACCGGCAAGACCGTCACCACCAACAGTCAGGAACGACTGTTGAGCGGAACCAAAATCCTAGAGTTGCCACTGGAACCCAAGGAGAACATGAGAGTTGTGTAAGAAGATAACGATAGCATATAAAGAAGAGCGGGGGCTAGTTGTCACATGTGGAAATTGTATCTCAATAGCTGTGAGGTTCTAGTCAAGTCAACTCACCTTTATCTATAAAGCGCTTTATACAATACAGATTGTTTTAAGGCAGCTTTACAGACATAAAGAGGAAAATAACAGAATCGATGATGCAAACTTCATGAAATATGAGACATTCAAATTCTGCTGTAAAGCACCTCTAAAAAAAGACAATAGTGTCTTTATTTAGCGCAAGTCAGTCCAGTAACTGTAAATTTAATCAGTTATGAAACAAGCAGCTCTACATTATTAAAATTCCGTTCAATAACAGTGTTGATATTGCAAAATTTGTCAATTATGAAACAAATTTTATTCAGCTATAAAGCAGTGGTTCTGCAGCTTTTACATTTGTTGGATCGTGAACAGTTTAACACTTCATATTTGTTTTAAATGTAGCTGAAAACCTTTTAAATAGCCTATAACATGCATGATGCAGGTTCTTACTATGACAACTTGCTCCATATAGTGTAAAAACATCCCAGTTGCAATGTTGGAAATGTTCAATAGCCAAAACTGGATGGTATGCACCATAAAATACTTTCAATAATAAACCTGCAGAAATATTCTGCAAAAAAAAAAAAAAAAGGTGACAAATAGCCTCCACTATATCTAGTTTAGGATAGTAGATAGTTTCTGTTCTTAGAATATAGAAAAATTGAAACCAGGAAGTGATGAAAGATCCAGTGTTTTTTGAGTTTTGCATGCTAAGTCTTATGTCTATGTCTATGTTAGAGTTGACTGTGCTGGTATCCTGAAACTGAGAAATGCCGACATTGAGCTGAAGAAAGGAGAGACGGATGTGGGACGGAAAAACACCCGAGTGAGAATGGTCTTCCGTGTCCACGTTCCTCAACCCGGAGGCCAGTGGCTCTCTCTCCAAGTGGCCTCACAGACTATTGAGTGCTGTACGCATTGTAACTTTTCATTTCAAACTCCTTATTTTAACCATGCATGTTTTTGAAAATGGTCAAATATCATGTTTTTAAATATTAAATGCATGAATGCCTTGGGTTGTTTTACAGCTCAAAGGTCGGCCCATGAGCATCCAGCGGTAGAGCGTCAGGACGTGGACCACTGTTCGGTTCTGGGTGGACTGCAGATGATCCTTAGGGGCCAGAACTTCACTTCAGAGTCCAAAGTCATCTTCTTTGAGAAAACGCATGGTGAGTAAAACTCTTTTTCGTTGAGAGGGTTGATCACACTTTTACTTAACCAATGGGTGTTTCCCTGGCTGTTTAGAGAGCAGAGATGTCGTCACTGGCTCCAAAAATTATTCAGACACTTAAGGCACATTTAAAAATCGTATTAGATGATAGACTCAAATAAATGGCTGCTGTTGATTTTATATTCTATTATCTGATGCAATAACATTAAGACATTTTTAAGTATCCAAATCCTTTTGTTCAAATCCAAATCATGTTATAGGCCATTTAAACTCTGTATCTCTGGACTGAAAGACACACAAACGTCACCATGTCTACAGTTTCAGTGAAAACGAATCTGTGACGGTATACATTTAGATAGGGAGATCCTAATCTCATTTTACATGGATGAATAGCTTTCAAAAAAAGTTTACAATGGTGGAGGTAGACCTTCAACTACTATTTTTGTGCTTTAGCGTGTTAACAGCTCCAACCATCGACACAGAACTCTTTTAATATTTGACTTCTCCAGGCACTATCAGCCATCTGTGGAGAAGATTAGCATATGATTTGTTTGAAGTCGTATTGATGTGCTTTGCATATGCTGAGAAAAAAGGTGGTCCAGGCTGGGTTGTATATGGTAGATTGCAGTCTGGTTTGGCCAACGTTTGCAATAACACAAGAGTGAGAACAAAAAAGAAAGAAGATAAGCCTTGCAAAGCTTGCATAAACACACATATTCCCGCCAGTTTGTCTGTCGGTGTTTAAAGACGTCAGAAACCTCAACCAACACCCACGCACTGTACATAACGTTAATTCTAGAACTATGTTTATCGGTAGGTGATATGAAATACTTTTGGGAAGTTGTCAGCTCCTGCGGTGTGATGTGATACACTTTAAATCTTTAAATCTACAGTTTTCTCATTATTTTACAATTATTATGCACACAAGTTTAATAACTTTATTATTTGAGAGTGTCATAAAGGCAAGTAAAACATTTTTGATACCAAAATCAATGTTTTACACTTACATTGACATAATATGGAAGCAGATGCATGAAAATAAAAGTCTAATTAGTTAAATAAAAAAACAAGTAAAGATTTTAAATTCAATAAAATTAATTGATTGATTTGGGGGAAACACCAGAAATGTTCCAAAATGTCAAGGATATTTTGAGTGACAGCTGAGTGAAATCTCAGTGTCACCGAACGACCATGAGGACAATAGCATATATCAGCCGTGACTCACATTGGCATCCTATAGAGATTGCCTACTCTTTCTGACGCAAGCAAAGTTTTTAGCTGCACTTTCCATTTAGGTGTGCAGTGCGGTGCGAGAGGATGTGGTTTGCTCTGCACAGATAGCATCTACAAGCACAGAGTCTCTTTCCTTTCCTGTGCTCAAAGTGATGATTGCAGAGCAGAAGTCACACAGCAGGAGAGTGGGAGTTTCATCCACTATGCATGAAACTTTCTCTCTGTTGCTTATGTAGAAGTCACGGACCAGCTATTTGTTGTGGCTTTGAACAATAAATAGTGCGAATACAAGAGGGCGTGTGTAGGTGAACGGATGTAAATGAGTAAATGTTATAAAAAAAACACGTTTTTTGAAAGAAGTCCCTTATGCTCACTAATATTGTGAACTATTATTGCAATTTAAAATAGCTGTTTTCTATGTGAAATGTGTTTTAAAATGTAATTTATTCCTGTGATCAAAGCTGAATTTTCAGCATCATGTGTCACATGATCCTTCAGAAATCATTCTGCTCAAGAAACATTTCTGATTATTATCAATGTTGACAAGTTGTGCTGCTTCATATTTGTGTGTAATCAGGAATATTTGACATTCAAAAGAACAGCATTCATAGAAATCTTTTGTAACATTATAAATGTCTTTACTGTCACTTTCGACCAATTTAATGTATTCTTGCTAAATAACTAGTGTAAAACCACCCTTTTTAATGAAAGATAATATGATGTTTCAAATATTTATTGTTCCCATGCACGTTTTTTCTATATTCAAATGCCTGTTTTATTGTCTTAGTTGACTTACAGATATGGGAGGCGGAGGCGCAAGTTTACAGAGACAAAAGCACGTCTGTAAGCATTCAAACTAAAATAACACACAATGGTCTTCAATAATGGTGTGTAAAAGTTTAATGTAAGCTGTGCTCCTATCAGAACCTGCTGTTCTTGGAAATCCCTCCATATCGGGACCCCAACATCTACCACCCAGTCAGAGTCGGCTTTCACGTGCTGAACGGGAAGAAGAAATGCAGCCAGCCTCAGAACTTCACCTACACACCCCTCTCAGGTGCAGCCTTCGGTTCCTTTACCATCAAATGATCAGGTTTACGTGGCTTTTTTTGTTTTAAAACTGATCCAAATGGTTTGGATTTCCTTTCCAGTGCCACAGATTAAAGCAGAGCCGGTTGAAGAATACCAGTACACACAGTTAGGCTGTCCTGTGCGTCCCATCATGGGCGTTTCTCCTCCCTCTTGTCATCTTCCAGACGGTTGTATGATGCCCACCGGCTCGCCGTACCAGCGACCTCAATCCGCCATGTATCCTGGTGTCCCACAACACCACCTCGAGCACGCATCTATTCGCTACCAGATGCCAGGAATCCTCTCTGGCTCCCCGGGTCATGCTTCATGTATGGGGGCCGCACACAGTGTGACCTCAGTGTCATCGTTTGTGCCTAACGCTTACCAGCACACCATAGCAGGTGACAGCATCCAAACGGCCGCCTCCTTATTTCCTACCCTTGATGTCTCTGATCTGTGCTCCGCCGGGGCCCATCAGAAGGCGTATGGCTCGAGGGCGTCCCCCACCACAGGGAGGTCCCCACCCGCCCGAAGCCATCAGCAGACATACCTGCCCGTACAGCACCAGAGGAACATCAGTCCTGTCAGAGTCACCATCAAGCAGGAGAACCTGGATCAGGCCTATCTGGATGATGGTTTGTGGGCATCATTATTCTGATCATTCAGTATTTACAGTCCAACCAAAAATTATTCAGACGTAAAATGATATTTTTTTTACTAGTGGGTGCAGGACACTATAGTTCATTTATGTAAGTGTGGAGAGCAAAATAAAGTAAACTGTGACATATTATACCTAAAAAGTCTTCATACAGAGACTACCAGTAACATTTATACAAATTTGGGATTCAGAAACTTTGACCTGAGCATGTTTTGCTAAAGTGTTTTTTTCTTTAATTGCTAATGCGACCTTTTTACACCACAGGCTGAACACAATTAAGCACTGCTTGGTCATTGGTTGAGCTAAATTGGTATTATTATCTAATTGTGTAGTTAAATTTAACAGCTGGCAGATATTCAACATGATTCATGTGTGAGACAGTCCAACAGAAGGACGGACAAAACCAGTGAAATATCAACTGAGTTCTTGTCATATTTTATTACCATTTTCTAAACGATAGCGAATAAACTGATAATGTGAGAAATGTTGAAGGTGTCTGAGTAAATGTTGGTTTGACTGTATAATGTGCTCAAGTCTAACACTTCAGTTAGAATATTACAGTCAGGTTCCGGAAGTAAAAATCTTAATCATTTTCTTGTAAGGGAAGTGGATTTTTAAAAATAACTTATAAGCTTATCAAGACCTACTGTGAGCTACGAGATGGTATTTGCTTTTTTTAATTTTTTTATTAAATAAGCATGTTTAACAGCTCAAATCCTGGTGAGAAACTACATCACCCATGATTCTGCAGACAAATCTCCTCCAATCACAGAACTGAAAAAGTTTTTTAATTTAGTGCTCATCCACTCCCATGAAGCGCTGTGAATGACAGAATACGCTCTCAACCTAATGTGCATATTATATACAGGTATACAGTACCGATACAGTAACTTTTGAATCATTACATCATTCATTTGTTTTTGAAAGAAGTCTCTTCTGCTCATCAAACCTGCATTTATTTGATGAAAAATACAGAAAAAACTGTGATTTCGTGTAATATTATTCCAATTTAAATTGTGTTTATTTTAATATACTTTAAAATATAAGTTATTTCTGTGATGAAACGCTGAATTTTCATCAGCCATTACTCCAATCATCAGTGTCACATGATCACAAATCATTCTAATCTGCTGATTTATTATCAATGTTGGACACAGTTGTGCAGCTTTATATATATTTTGGAAACTGCTATACTTTTTTCAGGATTCTTTGATGAATAAAACGTTTTTTTCCCCTGTATTTTTCATCAAATAAATGCAGGTTTGATGAGCAGAAGAGACTTCTTTCAGAAACATTAAAAATAGTAAACTTTTGACTGTATAGGCTGTATATAACAGATATAAATTTTTGAGTAGTTTCTTATTTATCCATTGTTTTAAATTTGTCTTTTGCAATGCTTCATGGAATTGTAGTTCTTTCTCTCATTAAAGCTGTTTAATACACATTCTTGTACCTTCGTCAAATGATTTTCAGATACTTTTTTGCTTCAGATATTTGCAATAGCAACATAACACCTTCGTTTTCATTTATTTGTATGTTTTTTTTTACATAAAAATCTCATCTCACACTAAGTCACACAGACACTTTTTCTTTTAAGAACCAAAGTTTGTCCCCATTTTTAATCCCTTTTTAACTTTCATTTAAATTTGAATTTAAAAATAGGATTTTATGTGTCACTGTTGTTGTGTGTTGTGATAGCAGATATTCAGTAGTTTATTTCAGAGGCCACTAATGTATGCCACTCTTATCAGGCGTCACTATATGGGTCAGTGCCTCAGGTTCTGCCAGAGCCTGTTAAATATTGAGCTCCTAGCAGACCTAAAACACACACACGGGGACAAACAGGACACACTATTGATCTTTAGTATAGCATGCAATCACAAAAAGCACTCGGAAATACACTTGAATTGTGTTTATTCTCGTAAAGCCTGGTATATCTGATGTTGTGGGCCATATTTTAAAATCACACCACTGATGCAGATATGTTTGTATTTGCGGTGGATGTTGTAGGTGTTACAAAGCATCCCAACCTACGCTTTAGCTTCTATTTCAAGCTGATTATACCTGTAAACGCCACCCCTTGTGTCCCCTAATCTAATTTTAGACTGAAAACTTTCCATTTTTAGCCCACTAACTTGCCTCAGCAGAACAACAGGAAGCACAGACAGATAGTGACGAGGTGAAACTCTGTGCTGCCAGCTAGTGGAGGGTTAGTTACAGTGATGCGCAGACTGCAGTGTCCCATCGACCTTGCATTCATTCACGTCTCTGTGTGTGATGCATGTGCATCATAAAAATGTCTTGATAAAAGCCAAAATGGCTTACAGCACATTCTCCTCAACAACACGTACGGCATGACTGGAGCACAAACTGATGTTTAATCCTTAGTGTTAGAAGTTTGACCGCTTCATCAATGCTGTAATGCACACTTTATCAAACAGCACGCACTAATGATGGTTTTATTTTTCCTTGCAGTGAATGCTGTTATAAGAAGGGACCTTGTTCATAAAAATAAGCTCTAACGTGGACGACAAATCTACATCTTCACGAAACAGCATCGGGCCGACGAAGACGTCTTGGCATTGATATCTATTTAAATGGCTTGTTTTTCATATCTGATTTGTAAACAAAAAGATGATTTAGGTAAGATCGCGTTAGACATTATATCAGTGTGTTTTAATATTGTTTATATATAAAATGCCTATTTTCTCAAATCATGTTTTTAATCAAAGAGCGACCTTGTGTGACATATTTATCAGTGTGCATTTTCAAATAAAATGTTTTAAAGTGGCTGTTACTTTTTTTTGTTGGTACAAACCAAAATGAAAACTAATCTGGCAGATAATTATTAGCTAACTGGATGCTGATTAGTTAGTAGTTACTATTAGATATTCTAACACCGCTGATGCCGTAATGATGCATATTTGTGTTCGCGTTATGAATGCTTTTCTGTAATATTTAAAATGCAAAACAGTTTTATATTTATGTTTCAAGAGCTCAAATCAGGGGGTGGATTCATGAAAATATTCTTAAGAAATAAGTCGGTTATCAAATTCATTAGAGTTTTAAATGCAATTCTCAAATACTTAAGCACATAACTATATTTGTCCATTCATTAACCTCTTTTTAAGTAGCAAGCATCTCTTGATCATGATGATTATCGCTCATTTAAGAGATTTTATTAGCTAGATTATAAACATAAAATCTAGTAGTAATGTATTATGTATTGATATCATTATGATTATTACATAATCCAACTAGGAGCAATCCATTTATAATTTTAATTTTAAAAACATAAGAGCATTCTTATGTAGCCTATATTTGGGAATACAACATTTTAGATAATGTATATATAATCAATCTATAAAACATGTTATTAAAATCATTTAAAATATATTTCTTTGTAAATATCTTTGTGTGCCATTTGAACATTACACCTGGATACTATTATTGAACATAATCACCACATTGTTGAACAACTGAATTATTGAACAATTATCACCACAGAAAGAAACGAGCAAAAACAGTTTATTCAGATGAAGGTACTTAAAATAACACTAAAGATTATTCAAAAACACTGATACATATATAATGTGTGAGAAAAAAACACTGTTTTGATGTACGTGGCAATATCCGAACTGAAATCAGATGTTATAATGTCTGAACTACACAATATCTCGTTGGATCCAGATCCTCTAATGCTGCTGTGAGTCAATCCATCATCCGTGAGTTGATCAGATCCACAGCTGAATCCTCACACAAGGTTCCTGCTGCACCTTTAATGTTTCCCGCATTCATATTCACTCAGTCAGGCACACACACACACACACACACACACACACTCTATCTCTTCTTCTTGCTCTCCTTTTTCAGTTTCTGTCGGATTTGTTGAACGGGTCCCTTCGGCTTGCGGTTCTGCTCAGAGCTGCGAGTGTCGACCGGCTCCGACGGCTCCACCTAGAATCATGAAATACAAAAGAATAAATTCAGTTGAATTTTCAAACCCCTTATGGCAAGACACTAGAGCTGAACAGGTTACACATTTTAATTAATAGATATCACCATACTTCCCCAGTTGATTAATCATTACTACATTAAGACAAATGTTCTGCTTTACAAGTTTTGCCTGTAGTGTCTTGCCTAGACAGTATTTTATAATGTCTACACGTAAATCTAAATAACAAACTTGTGAAAAGATGTATACCCGTGAGTAACACTTTGAAGCTGTAGTTTAAATGTCATGTTATTTCAATTTCTCCAGTTGATGGCAGCAATCTCCATTAAACCACGGCACATTGTCCATGTTATCTCCATGAATAAAAATGAGAAATGTGGATTTTTTTTAAAGTGATTTGTACATAAAAGTTATATATATTTATTAGACCTATTTAAAAAAAAATGTGTTTTAACTGACTTATTAAAGCAATAAGCCCCGCGAAGCCGTGTTTTACGGTGAATTTAGAACACAAGAGTGCGGAGCGGAGTGCCTAAAACCCCCCCTTAGGCTTCAAGGGGCTTATTGCTTTTATAAAACGGTTACTCCATAAAAATATTCAGTTTAATATTTATTTCATTCATAAAATAAACACCAGCAACAAAAAAATATAACGCTATAACACATTTACTCCTCCGCCAAACAATGTAGTTCCAAAGAGGTTGCCAAGCAACACATGCAGCAACAAAGAATCACATACAGTTGCGCAGTGATACTAATGTAATGCGGTCACAGGTGTGTGTTTGTTGAGTAATTTACAACGGCTTCGAACGCGGCTCAACCAATCAGAATCAAGGACCGGTGTAGTGCCGAATTTCGATTCGAACCCCTGCCAAATTACTAATCCTAACCCTACCAATACTATCCGTTTTATAATGAAGATTTTGACCGGTGTCAGACATCACGACAAAACTGTAATTGTATAACTTGTCCGCACCTGTTCGTGGCTCTTGGATGTGGGTATAATTACAGCTAAAATGCAGATGAGTTGAAAAATGGCCCCTAGAAATAATCCATAACGCAAGAGGCTCTCGAAGAAAGTGGGTTCGGGAACCTCCGGAGGAGAAAGATCCAGATCTGCAGACATGATGCAGCCTGAGGATAAACACACGTTACTCAACAACACACTCACAAGAACATCGGGCATGGTATTACCATGGTAAAGTTACGTCTTCGTCAGACATCGAAATACAAGTTAGGCAGTGTTAAACTGACACGTAACGTTACGGGAGTGCAGTGTTAAAATATCATATATATCTATAAAACAAACCAGTTACCTGTAGATATAAATCGTAGCCTTTGCTGTGTTATGGAATATTGGGAATTACTAAAACAGCAGAATCCTTTGTTTGTTGTGAGATTTAAGATAAACGCATCCAGTGCTTTGTCTCGAATGCGTTTGAGTTTCGGTATTCATTGCGCTGTACTGCCTCCTGCTGCACGGGAGGACACATCTCACAAACAGATTCAGCAGCGGATTGTCAGATACGGTGGGCTTTAATAATACACCTTATATTTTAATTCTGTATGATTTGAATTCAAAATAATTTATTTTACGTTTATCGGTGCCGTTATTCAGGTGTAAATTATTGATCAGAGCACATCTGAAGTGGACGGGCTTTGTCACGTGGTAGCTGTTACTTTTCTCAGCACTGACAGGATTGACCAATCACAGTGAATCAACGTCAGCAACTGTCACGGTCTGCTTTTATTTACATTTTTTACGGTGTATGGTTTTTATCACTGGACAATAATTATTTGAGTGTAATATATCTTGGATCAAAGCCTGGAAATTGCCAAATAAGTTTTGTGTTAATAAGTGTCATAAAATACTTCACAAAATGTATCCTGCTAAGCATGTTTTGGAAAATTGTTTCTTCACTGTATTTACTCAAGATTATTTTTGGAAACATTCAGAAACCTTTAGCGATAGAACATTTGTGAATGATAGAAATGTGTGTCTTTGATGTGCTTTTCTGTATTTAGAATGACAGTTTGGAATGTAAAGAACAACAGTTCTTTATACAGTTCTTTGAAATAGGCTACATATGCATAAAAATAAGTGGGCTTAGTGCCAAATGTTTCACATATTATAAATTACTTTATATGTAAATCTTTTGGAACAAACTAAAATCTTGTAATGCTTTGAAAGCACTGGAATTTAAGTTATTTTTTCTTCATTTTCTGGCAGCTAAAGTTTTAATGTGATCATATGAGTATGTAACAGGCCTACATCTTATTCTTGTTGCATTGAATAAAAAAAAAAAAAAAAAAAAAAAATATATATATATATATATATATATATATATATATATATATATATATATATATATATATATACACAGTATACCAGTCAAAAGTTTGGAAACACTACTATTTGTAATGCTTTTGCAAGAAGTCTCTTATGCTCATCAAGCCTGCAGTAAAAAAAAAAAAAAAAAAACAGTAATATTATGAAATATTATTACAATTTAAAATAATGGTTCTCTTTTTTTAATATACTTTAAAATGTAATTTATTTTTGTGATGCAAAGCTGAATTTTCATCAGCAAGTACTCCAGTCTTTGGTGTCTTATGATCCTTCAGAAATCATTCTAATATGATGATTTGATACTCAGTTATTATCAATGATGGAAACAGTTGTGCTGTTTAATATATATTTTTGGAATACTTTTTTCAGGATTCATTGATGAGTAAAACGTTAACAGCATTTATTCATAAAAACAGCATTTATTCAAAATAAAAACATTTCTAACAATATAAATCATTACCATCACCTTTTATCAATTTAACGCATCCTTGTTGAATTAAAGTACTAATTTCTTAAAAAAAAAATAGTTATTGTTCCCAAACTTTTGAATGGTAGTGTATATTGTTACAAAAGATTTCTATTCTAAATAAATACAGTTCTTTTAAACTTTTTATTCATCAAATAATCCTGAAAAAAGTATCTCAGGTTATAAAAAAAATATTAAACAGCACAACTGTTTCCATCATTGATCATAAATCAGCATATTAGAATGATTTCTGAAGGATCATAAGACACCAAAGACTGGAGTACTTGCTGATGAAAATTCAGCTTTGCATCACAAAAATAAATTACATTTTAAAGTATATTAAAAAAGAGAACCATTATTTTAAATTGTAATAATATTTAATAATATTACTGTTTTTTTTTTATTTTTTATTTTTTTTAACTGCAGGCTTGGTGAGCATAAGAGACTTCTTTCAAAAACATTAAAAATAGTAGTTTCCAAACTTTTGACTGGTACTGTGTATATATATATGTGTGTGTATTATTAGTATTATTGTATATAATTAACTTTATAAGTATTTTATATAATTTTCATACAGATTTCAGTGACAGATTTTCATGTGCATGTCAGGCATGAATCATTTGAAGTGTTTTTTTTTTATTTTATTTTTTATTTTTTGCAGAGCTAGAGCACATTTGATGGCACAGGTTTTCATTGTCAAAAATGGACACCGCTTAATATGACTAGAAATGACAATATTGTTCTGTTTAAAACTTGTATCTTGCATATCCACCGTTTCACAGACGAGGCTTAATCTAGTCCCAGACTAAAATGCATGTTTGAGCTGTTTTAACTGAAAGCAACTTGCACTGACATATTATTTAGTCTAAAAAATGAACATCAGTAATGTTTTTATACATTTTTTCAAAGGCACGTTTATAAAAGCTACTTAAATGTCATAATTGAACTAAGGTCTTATTCTAAACCGTCTGTGAAACCAGTTGCATAAACATAGCCATTATGTTAAGACTGTGCCTTAAGAACTAGTATGATCAACTAGAAGTTAGTTAGGGGTAATCAGTCTTACTGTTCGGTGTCAAATTAGACCAATCTGTGTTTTTCCCACAGTAGGCTACCTATATGAATAAAAATATTCGCCCCATCGAAACCTACCGTCATGTCTGCATTCAAGGACTGACACACACACCACTGCAAACAAATGTTATATATTTAAAAGATCTTTATTTCCTATGATTAACTAATCGTGGATAAATCTGCATGTAGACGTTCTATCGGTTGGTTTTCACATTGGTTGTACAGGATGACAAGGATAAGCTACGCGAATCGCCAGAGGAAAGGCTTTCTTTTTCTTCACTGGCCCAAGTGTTCATTTGGAGAAGGGGAATTCAAAGCATGCCAAAGCATCCACGAAAGGAGTCGACAACACTGAAACCTCCACACAGGACGAACGGAAAAGGAAAGGAAGGCGTCAGTTCTTTGGAAGAGTCTTTACACGATGAATCGGGGAGCGTTAGGAGATGTTAGTAAGCTGAGATGTTGGCAGTATTGCATTGGGGAAGGTCTTTGTGACTATATGATCCCATATAAGAATGGAAACCTGTCTGAAACACAGAGAGGGAAGGAAGGGGCCAGTCGACTGGCATCCACAGTGTCCCAGGGAAGACTGGGATTTTGTTGCTTGCACTGCAGAGGAACACCAGACCCCTGCAGTTTGATTCACGTCCACAGAAGAAACATTAAGACATTATTCTACATTGGTCCTAATGCAAAGTACAACACACAGAAGCAGACAAATATTCCTAAGTAGCAGTTAGACAGTCCAAGGCTGTTCAACCAAAACAGAGAGTCGTATAAAAAAAAAAAAAGCAATTATTACACACAACAGACCGAACATTCAATGAAGGAACTCAAATATGAGAACGGAAACTATTATATAGAACTATCTTTGATTATTAATTATCCATCTTGGCTTCTATATGTACTTTGATATAGACAAACAATCAGCGGCGCCCTTCTAACATATGGAAATAAAATGACGTCGTTACATTGAATCATTCTGAATCCTATAAAACAATGTTAGGAAAATCATATGCAAATTTGGTCTCAAAAATCCCAAAATTAAATGTACAAAAAAAAAAGAAAAAAGTTGAGCTGGTTGTTAACTGTACACACACACTGCATAATAAAGTCATGCCATTGTACATGTGGATCACCATAATACGTTTTTGCAAGCAATTGTGAGAATATATGTTATTGAGAAAACATGAGGGCATCACTTTCATACCTGCCAATATTCACACCTTGCTTATATTGTGAAGAATTACAAAACAAAAACCCGTCTTTGAACAGACAGTTGCACTTCTGTGCTCTCACATCATTTTGGCTCAAATGCGTGAAGGTTATTATTATTGATTTCTGTTGAGGTGTTTGTTTTCATCCAGAAACGATGAGCTCTTGCGAGGGCCCATGCATATGGCTTCTAGTTTCAGAACGCGGCTTTACACACACTGTACATTATCAGATGAACCTCGTTCGGGTCACGTTTCACACCCGAATCAAAAAGAACAAAATATTTCACTGGGAGAAAATGCAGCCTTTTTTTTTTTTACTTTTGCATTGGTATCATACAAATTAAGCACATTTCCCCATTAAATTATCATTATTTTAATGCAAAAAACACGTAGTGGCCCTTTAAAAAAAAAAGGCTGAATTTTCTTTAAGCATTTGTTTCTTCCGATCTTGTGGCGAAACGTGACCTTGACGTGTTTTTTTGTGAGATTCACCCTAACAAGACATTCCTGTAAAATTCACAAACTGAACATTTTTATTTCTTATTTTCACATCAACAGGACAGAATAAACACAGTGACAAAATACATGTTGACTGGACCATAAAAAGGAAATAAATGCAAATCAAGTCAAACTGACACCACAAGCATGAGTCTAACACTCACGTTACACACACCTCTTAGTTCAAAAGGTTTGTTTTATTTTATTTTAAAAACTCTATATTAATATATTCTTAAATGTCTTACACCCTTTCAGGGCGATTTCATAAAATGTGCATTCAGTGCATTATATCTTTCCTCTACGTTTTATTATCAAAATGACAAATGCCACACATACACAATATAATTATGCTCTATCTTTAAAACATGCTTCTATGTACATCAATTTATAGGGACATGCTGTAGAAACCGATTTGATCAATGCATATATACACAAGCGTCGCTGGGGATGGAGCTGGAGTCGAGTGGATCTGAACGCTTCGGATTGCTTTATTTTATATGCGGGTGAAGTTTACCACACGCCACCGACCATTCCTTTCCACTAAACACTTTGGCATCTCAGAGAGAGGAGTTTACTGGATGAGCTCGAGGCAGTGACGTCAACCAGGTATTCAAACGCACAGAGGTCGTGAAAATCTCTCAAAAGGAGTGCAAATTTCATTCGTATGATCCCAGGAAACATTCACAGCCAGCTTTAGTGAACACGAAGCCTGCCAGATTTATATATGAGAGATATGAACATCTGGATTTGGCACTGTAATCGCAGCGATACAGTAAAAGTCTACATCTATACACTGACTATGTGTAAACATGCTTGACTAGTGTGGAATTTAACATTAATGTACAGTATATTGCAACATCTCATGAATTATTAGCCCATGTATTCCCATTTATTAATACAGTCCTATCTAACTGCACTATTACAAAACCACAGACCTGAATCTTCTTTCTTTCGGGCACATAAACGCCAACGTGTCTGATGATTCAACTCCGACGAAAGGCCTGATTTACTATGTAAACGACACTAGTTACTTCTCCTGGGATGCGTGATCATTGCTTTGTTAAATGTGCAAATGTGTGGATAACATAAACTCAGCATTATTTGCACAAAATTCCTTCCTGTTCATGAGATGAAATAAAAACCTCTAATAACATAAAATCCAGTTAACTAGCGGAAAATGTAGAATAATGTGACGTGTTGAAGGGAAACTGCAAAAACAACAAAAATATTTGTACGTTTACTGATTAAAAGTCGTTTACTGATCATTTGTGCACTTTGAATTTGGACACAATCAGTGTATTTGACTGGGAAATTTAGGCTGCAAGGTGGACAAAATATCATTCTTGCTGGCTACTTCTACCGCCATTTTGCTTCCACAATTTAGGTGCACATTTACATGTGCAAACGTTCTTTCTGACCAAACGTGTCACATTTTTCCATTTCTCCTGCCTCGGTTTTTCGCTATGTGGTGAACATGTGATATTGTTCATCTTTTCAAGTATATTCTTTAGAGTATTCAGTGTTTTTGGTGGTCGTTATGTGAAACAAACTGGCAGCGCGCGTACGGATGAGTGTGGGGTGTCATGCAGTGCTGGGTTGGTTAGTTAGTGGGTTAGTCAGGCTGAGATGTGAGAAGTTACTTCTTGGCATTCAGGGCGGCCAGAGCGCCGTCGATATCTTCCTCTGGTTGGAGTGGATGCCACTGGGCGATTGGGCGGCGCGGGTTGGCCAACATGTCGGACCAGTGTTTCAGCGCTGTGCTTTGGGCTTTGCTGCCGATGAAGATCTTCCCAATGGCATCGTTCTTGCCGATCTTGTCGTAGTCGAAGACCGTCACCACCACGATGATTTTCTAAAGTAGAAAAACAAATCATAAAATTATATTTTTATCATTTATATTTTATATATTTATATAATTTATTATAAAAAATATTTTTTATATTATATTATATTATTATATTTTAAAATATATTAAAAGTTTATGATTGTGAATTAAAGCCTACATTTTTCATATTTCAAATATTAAACCATGAAATCATAATATACAATCAGATATTATATCCTGAAGTATATTATGTAAACCCAAACCCAATAAAAAATATTTTTGTGATCATCTTTTTATTTCATTTTAGCACAAAATGTAAACTTCAATTTTGGTATATGCTAAATAACATACTTGCACATTCAGGAATATAATAATAATAAAAAAACTATAAACAACTGAGAATCCCTGAAAAAAGGAAATAAAGTCTAACTTTTTAACTATTTTAATTTTTTTAACTATTAAAATAGAAATTATAATATATAATGACATACTATAATATATTAAACCTTTGTGACTATTCAAATCAAATTACCTATAAACATTATTTTAAATATTAAATTATTAAATTATAATATATCATAAAATTTAATATATTAAATGTTCGTGACTATGTGAATCAAAATTTGTGAATCAAAGACTTTTTTATTTTTTAAATAATATAATATAATATAATATAATAGCTTAATATAGTTTATTCTGGTAGAAACTCGGTCTAACTGCATAATCTACCTGCATTTGCTCCAGAGGGATCTCAAAGCTGAAGGATTCATTGTAGTACGGGTTCAGTGTGTTCTTCTTCACTGTAGTCTTCTTCTTCTTTAGACGCTTTCCATTCTGCAATAGCTGGATCTTCACGTACGGGTCTGCCAAAGGGCAAATGTCGAGTTAATTGCATCAAATATATTAAACATGTCTTGCTCAGGGAGCTGGAGACTAATATATCTCAGTTCTCACCAGACAAGCCGCCCACGTCCATCTTCTTCAGGTTCTTGGCCTCAAGGATACAAACGGTCAGTTTTCCCGCGGTAGGAACGTAACGCAGGGAGATGCAGATGTCACCAAGCTTCTCAGGCTGTGTGGAAAAGATGAGAGATCGTCTACACATGCATTTGAGGAGCATCTGCAACACAACTGCTTACGTTCTTTTCAAATCTGGCTTGGGCCAGTTAAAAATCATAATATCAGATCATTTAAAGGGGTGGTTGATTATGATTTCACTTTTCTAACTTTAGCTAGTGTGTAATGTTGCTGTTTGAGCAGAAACAACATCTGCAAAGTTACAACGCTTCAAAGTTCAAAGGGAGATATTTTCTTTTAAAGAAGTGACATCACCAACCCTAGAATTTACATAAACCCCGCCCCCAGGAACACGATTTATAGATTATCAAGACAGAACATGCTAATCAATGACTAGAAGATAACTACACATAAGCTACGTAAATTCATCAACTAATCATTCAGAAATGTTGTCTACATGTTGTCACTTCTTCCAGAGTCTCTCCATCATTGTCTGAATCCGGTTTGGACATAAAAGGCTAAAGGTTTTAGATATTTTCAGTGCATGTCTGTGTGAGTGCAAGCTTTTGAAGCTCCGCCCCCTGTGCCGGGAGCAGCAGCTCATTTGCATTTAAAGGAACAGACACAAAACGGTGCGTTTTTGCTCACCCTCAAAAAGTGACAACTTTAACATGCTATATAAAAATATCTGTGTAGTATTTTGAGCTAAAACTTCACATACACACTCTGGAGACATTAAAGACTTATTTTACATCTTGTGAAAAGGGCATTATAACACCCCTTTAATACTCACCTCCTCTTTCTCAGCGTTCTCCAGGTCTCTCCACTCTTCAATCGGCTGACCCAGATCCAGAGTGTTCATGGGTAGTTTCACCTCACCGATGATGTCGTGTTTGGAGAAGCGGTCATAGTCGTACACACACATGACCAGTGTCTTCCCACCCAGCTCCTCGTACGGCATCTAACATGGAAACCATTGAGAAGAATTGACATACACAGATTTCAAACCGAGTGATAAATCTGAGTGTAGAACATAATGTCCTTTGATTATTGTTATATAAAGGAGATGTAAACTGTTCTGCCACAGACAGATAGAAAGGTATAGAGAGAGAGATAATCAAATAGTACATCTTAAAATGTATTTTAGAATTTTTAGAGAAAATTAAATATATTCTTATAAAATATATTAAAAGTCTAAGCCTATAAACATTTTTTAAATATTAAAATATAAAATTGTAATGTATGATTAAATTGTATAATATATTATGTGAATTAAAGCCTGCTTTTGAATTTTTTAACTATTAAAATATAAAATCGTAATAAATAATCTATTATTATTATTATTAAAAACGAGCGACTTTGTGAATCCAAACCCATACATATATATAATCATATAGTATAATATCTTAAAATATATTAAAACTTTGTGACTATGCCAATCAAACCTATAAAAATGTTTGTATATATACACATTTATAATATATAATCAAATTGTATAATATATTAAAATATATTATAAAGTATATTAAAATTTAAACAAAGCCTAATACCCTTTTTTTAAACATATATATATTTATATATTTGCATTTACAGCTCATTTTTCTAATCATCTGTGAAAAATAACTACTTGGAAGAAAGCTCCTCCTCAGTTGGCTTTGTTTTCTCGCTCGTACCGTTACGGCAGATCCATTTTTAGAAACACAGTCATCCGTTCTCACTGTAAGGCAGGGGCTTTAAAGATGGCCAATTGTTCCTGTCCTAGATCAGTTTTCTCAGCGTGAGACTGTTAGACTCTAGCGGTGACCACCAGAGGATCCGCGGCCCCTCCGGAGCTCATTACCGAAACTAAAGCTCATTCGGGAACAGCTGGAAGCTTTAGGACCAAAACGCTGGTGTTGCAGAAAACTGCCAATGAACACTAATGACACACCAGCATCACTGGAGGCAAATCACTACTTCTGCTTTATTCCATATATGTTAGCCCAGTTAGTTTTGTTATATATTACTTGATTAATTAGAACATATGCTGTCTTTTAGGATGATATTACACATCAATATTTTGACCAACACAATAACTGACATTACAATGAGTCGTTTAAAAGTGGTGAACAGCTTACCTTGAAGACAAAGGTTTCATTGAACACTGGGTTGAGGGTCTTCTTGTGCACCTTGGTGTCAAACTTTTTCTTCTTATCTGGCAGGATGAACACTTTAACGTAAGGGTCGGATGTTCCGCCAGAGTCCATGGAAATCAGGTCGGCACACTGCAAGATTCCCACTGTCAGCTGTGGATGAAAACGCAGTGGGAAAAATAGAAGCAAGAGATTTAATGCATGAAAAGAATTTCTTGTTAAATAATATAGAATCCCAAATGAGATCTCTTTAATATATCAATGAGATTAAATGAAGAGCAAATTATGGAATTTATAACACAATTTTCCTTTGGGATGAGCTCACTCTGAAAGGGCTGTGAAATGTCTGGCACAGGCTTTATGCATACATTTAAATTGAATTATACACTGAAAGTATTATTCATAAATACACTACCGTTCAAAATAAATCTATACTTCTATTCAGCAAGGATGCTGATCAAAATTTACATTAAAGAGATTTATAATGTTACAAATACTCTATTTCTATTTGACACAAATAATTATTTCTATTCATCAAAAATATGAAGCAGCAGCTCAACTGTTTTATAAATGTATAAATGTTTCTTGAGCAGCAAATCATCATATTAGAATGATTTCTGAAGGATCATGTGACACTGAAGACTGGAGTAATGATGCTGAAATACAGCTTTGATCACAGGAATAAATTACATTTTAACATATATTTACATACAACTGTTACTGTATTTTTTGTGTACACTAGTGTACGGTACATGTAATTTTCATGAACTCCACTCTGCTGTTCCAGTGTAATGATACTCTATTAATATCCAGGGACTTCGTGCATATTAAAATTGAATGTGACTGCGTTAAGAAACATAATAAGAATAACAGTTCACAGTCATTAATGTTTGTTTAAACTCATTTAGGAAGTCCAGCTACAGCTGTGACTCAGCAGATCCTGGTAAACACTGTCATTAGGGAAAGAAACCGCACCGCATGAGCGCAAACTTTCTCCAAGATCATCCTGCGGGGAACTTTTAAAAGATGTTTTAGTTAGAGGAATAGTTCACCCCCCCCCCCCCCCCCCCCCCAAAAAAATAAAAAGTCTCACGTCTGAGCCACACAAAACCAGAAATCCATAAATAACGACTGAATTCAAATTTTAGGGTGAACTATTTCTTTAATTGTTTTTAATTGCTTTCTTACTTAATCATATAATTGTATCCAAATGCATCATGATATATTTTAATATGAGACAAGATGAATAACTGGCAATATGTTTCATTAAACATTTTAATCATATTCCAGCATATAATAATCATCCTAACCTTGTTATCCTGGAAGTCATAATCCAGGGAGTACTGAAGCTTTCCAAGTTTCTCCACTTCTTTTTCCTCTTCCTCTTTCTCCTCCTCTGTCAAACCAGTTTCTCCTTCTTCGTCATCATCATCCTGGTTTTTCTGTGGGGCAAATGGCAAATTGTTTAAGTAAGTTGTTATCTGGGTTGAAAGTAAGTGTGGTTCCTGTCTATAAGCATGCCACAAGCTCAGGGCCCGGTCAGTTGCAGTAAAGGTTGGAGAGATGCTTCTATCTGGACCGTCCTGCTAGTTATCTGCCATAGCCGACTACAGGAGTAATGCTGTCATTCAGGGGCTGGATGTTGCAAATGACTCGAGTTCACAATTTTAATTGGTGACACTTTTTTTCTGTTTGCTTATCTTGAGAAGCAATGTTATTTCCTAGAGCTTAACTTCTTCCGTAATAAAATTACATTTTGACTGTATAGTCAAATTAGGTCTTTGGAAGTACTAGAAAACAATGAGAAGGAGCTTTTATTGATGTGCATAATTCAGTGTGCAAGCATTTTCTCATCATCAGCATGATAAATTTAACAGTTCATCAGTGATACTCCGGGGAATAAGCGATGAACAGCAAATGTTTAAAGAAGAACAGACTCCTTTGTGCTATTCTGGGCATGTGAAATGCTGACATGTCGTTCTTGTGCATTTTTGAACATCATCCAAAATGCAGGAAGAGAAAAAAAATCTATAATGTGTGCAGGACTCATTTTTTTGTTTACACAAATAGGTCATAATTGGCCCCAAAAATGTATTTGGACACTAAGCCACACTTTCATTAGATCAAGGGTTTTAAAATCCACTACCTATATCAATCTATACACTATTTAAATGATATTTCAACATATTTTTTGAAAAATAAAGCGCGTCTCAAATGCCACTTGGTTTGATATTTTGTTGAGTGTGGCTGAAGTGTTTAAATATTTTTTGGGGTCACTTTATGTGAAGATGCTGCATAACAGAATTATTATGTTATGTGCATAACGTGTTACTACGTGCATGACATTGTGAGAATTTGGGGCTCAAAAGTTTAACTGAATTTAAAAGAAAAAAAAATCTAAATTTTCCATTAGGACACAAGTAAACTGATTAAAGATGTTTTAATGTGCCACCAAACAAAAATTGTCACTCTCAAGTCAGTTCCTAACCATATCCATATAGCAACAAATTAAAGGGCAAAGCAGAATATGTGCTAATTGATCATATGTTTTGAAAAATCATCATTTATTTTTATTACATTAAGTTGAACTGATTATATGATCATAGAACAAGAGCTTATATGATAAGCACAAAACATTTTTTATTTTTTTATAGCTCTAGATATTTTAAGGTTTACTGCTATCAGGACTTCCAGTGCAGTTAAAACAGCCATGCCCTTTAAACACATGCATTCATAGTGAGTTTCGTGGGACGTCTCTTGCTAACTCAGTATTAGTGGGTTAATAATCTCTTACTCCATTCACACCTCCTACACATTTATGTCTCTTTGTTATTGCATTATCATTCTTTTTTGGTCTACTTAAGTGGGGTTTTCATTCGCATTGTAACTTTCCTTTGTTTTTAATTGTATTCTTTTCAAGCAGCAGGTACAAAAGGCTTAAAACAAGGAAGTTACAACAACAGCCATTCCATCCAATCCCACCCACGCGGTGCTAGCACTCAGCGAAACAGCTGTGCCGTTCATCCGTACACCTACCGTAGCGCCGACGCCATGAGCGTCAAGAAACGCGGCGCATTAGACACATAGCGGGAGGAAGGAGAGCAAAGAGAGAGAGGGAGAGGTTGAACTCACAACACACCAAAAAACAGAACGAAAGACAGTCAAGACAGTAAAAAAACACCAAGAGAACCATCTGGAGAAATGACACTGTGATGTTTAAGACATCTGTATGAATAAAGGCTTGACACAGTTTGGCAATTGATTTAAGGATCATATCATGAAATGAGTGTCTATTCCATATCAAATTATTTCTGTAAGATTGTAGATGTATATTTTATCAGACCAAAAATGTCTTATTAAATTGCACTATGCCATCTTATCATATTTTACATGCAGAGATACATATGCAGAGAAACATCCTTACGTGAAAATTAAAGGTGGGGATTTTTCAGTGACACTTTTTGTCAATTACATTGTTGTGCCAGTAGGTGGCGGAAATTGATTTAGCTTTACAAATTAGTCATTGATTCCTTCACATTCACCGATTCGTTCAAACGTACTGATTCATTCAGCGACAATACTTGATACATTCAGCAAACAAAATCGCATACTTCACTACATTTATGTGACAAAAGAAGCATGTCCGAATTCACTGTACTCATAAAAGAGGAGGCTAAAAGTACCCGGATGACTTACTTCTTCCGGCGAGATTCTGAAGTGTGCATACGATGGATACTTTACTATCCCATGAGGCCACAGGAGAGTAAAGCAACGCAACTGACCATGGTACGTCACTACAACATGGCGAATATGTAGCGTGTCCAAGATTACATAAAACATACTTTTTAGTGGTCGCAAAGAAATTACTTACTCAACTGTTTTTTATGACTGAGTCACTGAATCATTCGCTCAACTGATCCATTCAGCAACAATTTAAGTGACTGTCTTTTTGAACGACTTGTTGAATAATTTGAAAGGCAACCCTGGAACTGGTTTAAATTACAAGTTGCAACCATTTTTGCTCAAAGTAACTGATAATATTGTATATAAAATGTAAGTTACTCAATATTAACGTACTGTACTATTAAATTAAGTTCAAAACGTAGGTCCGGGAGGAGCCTAAACATTCAGTCCTGTCAATCATCATTACGAGCGTACTATATAAGCAGCAGACACCACGTCATCTCCTCCCCTAGCCTGGTCCTACCAGACTCACGTACATTTCATTTGTACAGAGAGTCTGGCCACTCTCCATTGAGAAGCGTTAACTTCCTTGAAGGCGGGTACTCTGTTGAAGTTTAAAACTATTGGATCTGCCATAGAGACCCAATCGCAACGCGTCATAATCTGAAGACCACGCCCACCGGGGGGTCAACAATCCAACCGTCTCCATTGACTTTGCATTGCGAGAGGCTATCCTCCTTGTCATTTATGACTTATAACAAAAGACAGAAAAATGCCTAAAAGCTGCTGTGTGACAAGGTGTACAGCAAACAAGCTAAAAAACCCAGAAATACATTTTTATAAGCTTCCGAACCGTAAAAGCCAGCCTTTAAGGAGACAAAAGTGGATACAGGCAATAAGACGTGACGCATCAGCAGGAAGAATGGGTAAACTGTGGGATCCTGACACTCAGTATGTCTACGTGTGCAGTAAACATTTTGTCACTGGTAAGTCAAATATCCAAATGTCAGTTTTATATAATATATTTATATAATATATCTCAATTGATCCACTTTTAAGTCCTGAAACAACCGTTTTTTGGGGTCGGCAGCTTATAAAAATGTAGCTTGTTTGCTGTACACCTTGTCATATAGCAGCTTTTAGACATTGTTTTGTTTTTGGTTATAAGTCATAAATGACAAGGAGGCAGCCTCTCGCAATGCAAAGTCAATGGAGACGGCTGGATTGCCCCCCCCCCCCCCCCCCCCGGTGTGGGCGTGGCCTAAATACACTCTGTCTCTATAACCAATCGCTAACGTTTGGTCGTGACGTAACGCTACAACTCAAACAACCTCAACGTCATCGTTCTCAGCCACTCCCTCTGTTCGCTGATTGGACCGGTAAAAATTTGGCTGGAGAAAACCCAAGAATATACCGCAAACCCAGACGGAGTACTGAAGGAAAATGAAAATTGAGCGGAAGTACAGGCTACTCCTCCCCTTCTCCTCCAGTAAATTATCTCTATCCTTTTCATTTAATGCGCAATCCATCATAGGGGGGTTTTAACTCTGAGCTCAAGCCGAGCCTCGGGTTCGAGCCTCCTCCAAGGACGGCAAGCCACGTTAGTTTATTATTAACCTTTAAGGCCGAATGAGCAGGCGAACTATAGTGAATGTAATATTAACATATTCCGTAACGTTATTTCATTATATAACTATTACATAATTAAAGACACTCATTTTGTAGAATGACCCTTAAAGCTCCTATCTTTTTATGATCAAAATCACAAGAGAAACATGTTCTGGAACATCCAGTGTACCATTTCTCTTCAAAGAAAACAAAACACTCACAAACACAATAAAGCGAACCATGAAGCTAATCACATAACAGACTCATAATCATAATCAGTGTAACCCATACTAAAGTGGTCTGAGGCTTGTTTTCATTTCTTAATGATGCAATACTAATTTCTGGTAATATGCCCAGTTAATACAGACTTTAATATAATCTAGTTTTAATTCTGATTGAAGTGTGCATCAGGTTTTAACTACGTTAGTTAATGGGGTCATGGTGGGTGCTATTGAACACCGTTACATACGTCGCCACCCTGCATGTTCTTCATGTTGAAGCCGTCCTTTCCCTTTTTGCCTTTCTTGTTCTTCTTCTTCTTACAGCAGCATTTCTTAATGATACAGAAGCAGCAGGTGAGGACGAGGAGCGCGGCCACTACGGCGATGGCGATGAGCGCCCATGGAGGCACTGCAGAGCATCATGGGAAAACAAAAACAAAGAGTCATTCAGACATCAGGTGACGTGTGGAGGGTCATTCCTCGAAGGTGATATTTGACACCAACCAAAAAAACGATAGAGCGAGTTATGACATGAAATGCTACCAATACAAACGTTTTTAATTAACTTTTTTTGTTGATTTGAAGGGTTACAAGAAGAAAGCAGATTGCTTTGCATTTCTAGGTTTGCTCAACACTTTGAGGGTCGAACAATTTGGCTAGAATTTAAATCCATAAAACATCTTCAGCATAATGATGCACTAGTGCATTGATTTTCTTGATCTAGCGAGACTGTAAAACATCTCTGCAGGACTGTTAGATATTATTGTCTCGGCATGCAGTATATCACAGAGAAGGATTTCTTTGTTCTGTAGGAAAGGCACTGGCTACATCTGTTCTTCATTATGTGGACCTCTGTGTTCGAATGGAGGACGGGTCCTCCTGGATCCAAACGTATATGTGGTGATCTAGCCAGAAAATGACCATATATGGACTTCCTATTCAAGGTATCGTATTCCTATATGATGTAAGGTGTACACTATCTTATTGGCTAACCCGGTGTAACTCCCCTCATATTCTTGCTATATCTTCTGAGACAAAGATGCTAATTAACATGAGAGATACTTGTCTCAGTCATTGTTCATTCAAATGCTAATTGCTAGAAGGACTGGAATGAGGCACATGGAACCTAAAATCGTACTTACATGGGATTTTATCGATCTCATTGAGGAACTTGCTTTTGATTTCCTCAAAGACATCATTCTTGTTGACGGGCGCCTCAGATTCGGTGGAGTTGTCCGCGGGTGTGGAGACAGCGGGGGCCATCGTCATGGTGTGTGACGGGTGCGTGACGCCGAGTCCCGTGGGCTCTGGGCCCACCATGGCTTCTGGTTTCTTTTTAAAGAGGTTCCACTTCATAATCTCTGGCTTGACCACTCAGGAACCCTGGAGGAGTTCAAGACACCAGACACACATTTAAACACAAAATACCTTGAAGTCTGGCATGCTTTTTTGATCTTACGGACAATTGTGGCTTTCAAAAACATCAGAGCCTACCGCCTGTCAAATTGAATGTAGGAAAGGATGCGGTTTTCAAATGCAATTTTCACACCATATTTATTCTTATGAAAAACTTCCAAGCAGCATCTGCTTCTTGAATAAGTGAAAAGAAAACAAGGATAAGACCTATCAGAACTGACAGTGGACGGCTCTTTTTAATAAAGAAATGGATGGCCTTGCATTTAAATAATGAAATAAAGCGTCAGAGCTTCGGGCTGTTAAAGGGTGAAGTGCAAGATAAACGCCAGAACACTGCACTGCAGGACAAAACACAGGACATTTTGTTCTGGGATGCCTCAGTGCTTATAGCACCAGTTTTCTTTAGGTTATAAAACGGCATCAAATCCAGGATTATTACTCGCATATGCTTGTATGCAAAAGAAATAAGAGACAAGTTTTGACTTGATTTGAACTCTGATTTGACTTTCCTTGCAGCATCCACCTTTAAAATGTCAGATCATTTCTGCTGTCACCGCTGATAGCTTCTCACCGCCTTGTGAATGAAAACCTGTACAAATTATGACTTTAATGAGGGCAGATCTGTTGGCAGGTTGTACATTTGGCTAGATAATATTTGAAATGAAATGAAACAACAAGAGGATGCTGTCGTAACAAGGAGATCTAATATGTATGGAGATAAATACGTGGATGAAATGATAAATGAAGGTTTGAGAGTAGATGGCAACCGGCAAAAACCCGCAGCATGTCTAAATAACATGACTGAAAAAAAAAATTAAAGACAGATTCTGATTAGTTTTACAAACTGGAAAACAAATGATTAACTTTAATCGGTTTCTATTCTCTTCATTTTTCAATAAAAAAATAAAAAATTACAGAAAAATATTTATAACAATTATTTAATTGAATCTAAGAATTATTACTAAAATAATAAATAACTAATTAATACAATTTTAAATAAATAAATATTTATAAATAAAAAAATACATAATAAATAATTTATTTAAAAATATATATTATTATTATAATAACAAAATTAAAATAAAAAAATAAATTAAATGATTGTTTAATATAGATTTTTTTTAATATAGACCTTTTGCTCTTTTTCCAGCTGAAAAATCTTCACTTTAGCAAATGGTGATTTTACAGCCCTCACTGTCAAAGAGATAAACACGGGAAAGAGAATAATAAGACCTACAAATGAGACTTGCTTTTGATCAAGCAAGAGTTTGTACACAACTGAGTAGGTTTAGATGATCAACGTGCTAATAAAAAGATTTTAATACACTTCATGGATACTAATGTATTCTGTAAATTTTGAATGAGAAAAATGCATACTTATTATTAATAGTTGACCATTAAGAGTTTTTGACTGTTGTAGGTAAGCGATATCTAGAGATAGTATTGCCGTCAACAAATTGCCCAAATTAAACAAACTTAAGTTAATCGGAAATGCACAAAAGAAGCAAAGTGTTTATATCGATTATGTTATGTATTATACATGGTCATTGTCGCAGCGTTGTCTTCTGCTTTCCGGGATTTTCAGTGTTCTGCACTATGACCTCCTTCACCACCACCCAACAAAAAGCAACCATAAATACTAATCAATACTAATCCAAACAAAGCCAGCTATTGACTAGCATTTGTACTCTGTTCTTCTCTGAAAGAACCGAATGGGTTTGATTTACCAAATGCACATCTCCTTCCAATCCATGCTGAATAAATCTTCAAAATGACAGCATCCAGAGCCTCTACCCCTCAATTCATGCAAAACCAATCTGCACTCTTTAGGTGGCAATCACTGAAGATACCAGCGTTTGAGGAGCTGCATTGATTTTCTGGAGGAGCTGGACATCTATCCTCTGCAGAGCTCACCTGATGCACGCCACTGACATTTGTGCTTTATTGACTGACAACACCGTGTCATCATC
>NC_140217.1:38515307-38635307 GCF_951802725.1 Rutilus rutilus | reverse complement strand
AGTTTCATAAACGCCTCTTCTTATGAATGGAGACAGATCGTCACATCTGCTGCACTGGCACCGCCGCTAGCATGATGCCTATCCTCACGCAACCCTGATAACATCTATTTACAGTAGTTTCTACACCCATGGCAATGCCATCTGTACTGAAGGGCCTAGTTATTTCAAGCTCTCAACACCTTCAGACTCAATGCATCTTAATAATGCTGTTTCTGGAATATCTGCAAAGGTTTTCCTCCTGAGAGGAGATCTGCAACGGACAGTCGTGGGAATCCTGAAAAGAGCCAGATTATGGAAAAATCAATAACCAGTCAAAATAACCCAGCAAAGCAACACTAACCATCTAAAAATAATAATAAAATGGCATAGCTGATCACTACCATATAGTATGTCGTGTTTGGCCACGTAGACAAAGAAAAGATCGAGCGATTTATGTGTAAAGTTTGCTTTGTTTTTAATATGTGACATTTAAGGACAGAAATATCTAAAAGACGTTGAAAATTAATAAAATAAAATAAAATAATAATCTTACAGCCGTGACTAGCTGTACAGAAAATATCAGAAAAGAGAGGAAATATTGTAAACTTTGTGATCAAAAATATATATTTATAACAGTGTCAGTCCATGATTAGCTGTACAAAAAAATGTGTGTACATTTTGTATTAAAAATAAATAAATACAATACATACAAAACAGAAATAAAATACAAATCTGTTAGTCTGTGGCCACAAAAAGAGAGGAAACATATGCAAACAATTTCTGCCATAAGAGTGCTAATTATTTCACAGACAAAACTTAGAAAACAAAGCAGAAAGTACGGTTTAAACATGTATCTTTCAAAGATTTGATTAGTAATAACCTGACAAACTTTTTGGCAAGTGATTCACACACTAAACCAGCAAAGTGGAAATAATTTCAGCAGGGTAAAAACAACTTTAGCTCTGTCTCAAATATATGTTGCTCCATTTAACTGTGTTAAAACTAGTAATTGATTCAATTGTTTTTTGTAGGTTTGTAAGTAGCTTTCTGCCTCCATGCCCCACTTCCAACTCTGAAATCATGAAGGCAAACTCTTCACAATGCAGCAGGAAAAAAAACGAAAAACAACCCTAACCTGCAATTCCCCTCGAAAACAAACACTGACCAACATGGAAAATGCTTTTCGGACGGGGTTTGATCCGGAGGTGGGGTCTTGCAGAAATGGGAAAGCCCTTACCAGGCAATAGTTCAGTCCTCCCTAATGGAGCCACCCATCCAAAACGAGAGAGCAGCAGAACGCTTCACAGGCGCATCCCACGATCCCACTCGCATCCGCACAATCTGCAGTCCCTCACTGCAGTACAGTCTCGCTCACACACTCCTCGCTCTTTCATTACACACAAACCTCCCTTTGCCAACTTCCTCTACTTTACCTCACCGTGTTTCATAGTCGCAGTCGCTCTATCGCTACCTTTGAACTCTCTTCTTTTCTTCCGTCCTGTTTAACGTTACTATCTCTCTCCTCGTTCCCTCTTCACCACTCTCTCTCTCTCTCTCTCTCTCTCATTATGGATTCTGCTCACACTCGGCCGAATGCAGTGTGCTACGCCCTGAACCGCTAGTGGAGGACAATCTCCACTGATCAATGTGTAAAATCATCCCCCCCCTCAGGGACATTGTGCAGCTTTATCCTCTGAAATACCAGGGGGAAACTGTCCAGGTGTGCAGAGAAACTTCTGCTGTGTGTGGGAAGGAACGAGAGAAACGGAGAGAATGGCAAAGACAATTCCGACAAACAGAAAATTGCAATTTATCTCATGCAAGTCTCACGAGGCTGGTCCGTAATAAGCCAGGAGATGTGCGGTTCACAACCCTAAGAGGAAAAACAAAATGAAGAAAAGTGTGGCGCAGTTAATGTCAACTATCTGGCATTTTGCAAGACAGCTTAGCATTATGCATCACATTATTATGGAAATTTTCATAACATATTCATGGTTACATCTAGTCCCAAAAATATTGGGAAAGGGCAGTTGAGCATAATCAGCTATAAATGGGCTTTTTAAAAAAAATAAAAAACACCTGCAATACTAAGTGAGCTGAGAACGCTGTGTTCTGCCGTATTTTAAAGCACAAATTGGCTCGTCGTGCACAAACTGTTCCTGGGTGTTTCTGATGGCTGAATGGCAGGCAAGATCTTTATTGCATGTAAAAATGTCTAACTGTCTTGCATGAAAAGAGTCCCTGATATTCTGGCCTCTAAATATGGCTCCTTCAATGTAAGTCTAGGAGATTTTATCATCTGCTAGGGGAAAATGTATATCAAATCGCTTCAAAATATCACACGTCTCCTCAAAACACACAATTTGAGGTGTCATTCATACCTGTAAAACATCAGTGCAGGGTGAGGTACACGCCAACATTTAAAACTCAGATCCCTACATGTGAGCGGTATAGTAAAGACCACTACTAATCAGATCCGGTGGCAGAAGTGTTTCCTCAGCTCATTTGAGTACACACAATGGGAAAAGGGATGAGTAAAAAAAATAAAATATATATGCATGAATATAGATGGATATGAATGAAAGATTCATTGCCCAGTGGGCTTCTGTGCCCTGTGATCTCACACAATAGAGAGCTGACAGCACAGCAGTAGAGCTGATGTCAATACTGATTATTCAGAGAAATTAACAACAGTGGGGGCGAGCGAGAGAGAGAGAGAGAGAGAGAGAGAGAGAGAGAGAGAGAGAGAGATGTTGCAGTGTTGCTATTATTACCTGTTACCTACTGATCCAGAATGCAGCAGAAAGAGTGGTCTTTAATGAGCCGAACAGACACGCGTCACTCCTCTCCTCAGAAAACTGCACTGGTTGCCAATTCCCGCTGGCATCAAATTCAAGACACTGACGTTTGCCTTCAGAACAACCACTGGCTCTGCTCCCCTAAACTCATTACCTCAGACCTATGTGCTCTCCAGAAGCTTGCGTTCTGCAAGTAAACGACGCCTTGTGGTCCCATCCCAAAGAAGCACAAAATCACTTTCACGGACGTTTACCTTAATTCTTCCAACCTGGTGGAATGACCTTGGTGACCTTAAAGGGATACTCCACTTTTTTGGGAAATAGGCTCATTTTACAACTCCCCCAGAGTTAAACAGTTGAGTTTTACCGTTTTCGAATCCATTCAGCCGATCTCCGGGTCTGGCGGTACCACTTTTAGCATAGCTTAGCATAATGAATTGAACCGGACAGGACCATTAGCATCTCTCTCAAAAAAATGAACAAAGATTTTCGATATTTTTCCTATTTAAAACTTGACTCTTCTGTAGTTACATCGTGTACTAAGACCGACGGAAAAGGAAAAGTTCAGATTTTCGAGGCTGATATGGCTAGGAACTATACTCTCATTCCTGAGTAATAATCAAGAAACTTTGCTGCCGTACCATGAGTCCAGCAGGCGTAATGATATGACGCAGCGCATGCCGCCTGATAATAGGCTACTGAGCTGGGGACTATTATCAGGTGCTGCGTCATATATATGCGAAAAATATCGAAACTCTTTGTTAATTTTTTTGAGAGAGATGCTAATGGTCTTGTCCGGTTCAATTCATTATGCTAAGCTATGCTAAAAGTAGGACCCCCCAGACCCGTAGATCAGCTGAATGGATTCGAAAAGGGTAAAACTCAACTGTTTAACTCTGGGGGAGTTGTAAAATGAGCCTATTTCCAAAAAAAGTGGAGTATCCCTTTAAGTCTTCAGCCATTTGCAAGAAACTGCTGAAGACGCATCTTTTTCGTCAGCACTTGACCCATTAATACTAACACTTACTATTCTATATCTATTTTAAAAAAAAAATAGTTTTTTAACTTGCTATGTGTATTGTGCTAGAAATAACTGTGACTAGTCACGGCACTTGCATATTGTTGCCCTATTGTTGATTACTTCTATTGCTTTCCTCATTTGTAAGTCGCTTTGGACATAAAGTGTCTACTAAATTATTCAATGTAAATGTAATAAAAAAAATTTTTATAATAAAATATCCTTAATTTAGATGATATATTGCCTTGGCAACTACCTCAAATAAATTAAAGTACTAAAATTACTAAAACTAAAATTGAAATAAAAAAGCTTATACATAGAAATATTAACTAACAAATATGACAAAAGCACATGACAAAATTAGTCAAATTAAAATGAAAACTGATAATATAAATGTTTTATTTATTTTTTATAATGAATAATATAATATAAATAAATACTAAAATACCACTGCTGAAGATCAGGTTTATTAATATAATGCCAAAATATAATATCAACAGATGTGTATTTGGCAGGTCGATTAATCGCATTCGCTTGGCCGATTAATAGTGTGATTAATAGATGATAGTTCCATTTAAAAATCAAATGACAGCATTATGAATGGATGATAACAAATATTCTCTGCATAAAAACAATGTTGAAGTGAAATTTGAAAGAATTATAGTTAATACTGTGGATATGTAAATGTTATTAGCTGTATTGGCCACTCTGCTCTCTAGATTTCAGACATCAGCCATGGAAAAACCCAGATCAGCTGGGAAACAATACATGATATAGTTTAAAATGGCACATGAGACATGCAACGAAATTGTAGAAATTAAACAAACACTTACTTGACCTTGAGTAAAAAAATAAATACAAAAAAACATTAAATCGACAAGCAGGCAGATTTTAGAACTGACACATCACAACCTTTCTGTAAATCGGCCAAGATGATAATCTCAGAAATGGCTGTCAATCAATCATTCTGTCTGATCATACTCACAGTGTTTATCTGCAGCATATGCAGCAAATGGCTCTTCATGTCACATTTAAGTACATGTTTTTAAAATGGCAAATATCGATATATCAGCCAATATATTGCATAATTAACATTATTCCCACATGTAATGCAACCTCAGTCTGCTGTTTTTTGGGAAATCCCCCTTGTGAATATTGAGTGTGCATGTGTAAAGTGCTGAGGTGGCACGGCGCCATGCATCAACCACACGACCCGGCCAGCGCCTGCCAGATGGGGTCCGTCATCCCTGATCCAACGCTCTGAACCCGTGCAAACTGAGCAGCACTTCTTCTACAAAACCTGATAACAAACCTCATACAGCGAAGCTGAATCACCAATTTGCTGCAGCCGATATTAAATTCATAAAGATTTATTCAGACAGCAACGGTTAGTGAATTTCCTGATTAAATTGTCAGGAAATACAGTAACCCTCAATTATCACTGTAGACGTTATAAAGATCATCCTGTCAGGCTTTCAAGTCCCTGACGGAAGATATGAATTTCCTGACAATAATCTAACCTACATCCAAGCCCATAAAATGACCTATATAGACGACAAAACATGAATCTAGCAGCTCCAGTCCATCTAATTAACCCAAAATGTAGAAAAATGTCCCAATTTTAGCTCTAGAGAAGCGTGTGATTTCATACACTATGAATTAACAGTAAGTGTCACAGACTCCTGTGTAATCTTTAATTGTTTCCATTAAAAATAATGAGGTATGGTTATATCATATCTAATGACCACTGTCCAGTTATTTAGTCATGAAATGACTTTGCACATTTACATTTAGACCACAGGACACTTTTCTTTCTTCACATTTTTGCAATCATCGTGGGGAAAAACTGTATAAAAGTCTGTAAGAAATAATCTGTAGTATGTTAAATTTTTATGCTCTCATGGGTCACTCAACCCAACCACATTTCCAGTTACGACCAAGACGAAAAACCTTTGTCATTGCGCCAAAGCCTCTTTCACTGATTGTTTCATGATTTATTATACGCTAAACAGAAATGGCTATCCTGAGCCGGGTAGATTTACGGCTGCGCTGGAGCGTTTGTGTGATGTGTGCAATACTGGTCCAATCAGGCACGAGCTGGGGAAGAATGACGGAAGTACCCCAATCCAGACTGACATGTTGAATGGGACATTTCCTATTTATGCCAAGACTACTTAGGAGACAAACAATGGCTATGCTCACATTGCCAGTCCAAATCCGATTATTTGTGTGTCCGATTGGAAGAGGCGTACGCCACTTCCGACGCATAAATTGTGATTTATAAAAACAAACTTGACGGGAAAATTTGCGCACCTGCACGCAAACTCTGACCCATGCGTACGAACGTTTTGGAGACGGAGCAGTTTGGCGACACCGGTGGTGATCTGAGGGACTGACGGCAGATGAAGGAAAAAACACTTAAAATCTTCAATATGAGCCCTAATCATAAATACAGTGCATGTTCACAATAACAGTTTAAATAAATAAAATAATGATTTAAACTATGCTTTAGGCTACATCTGATATACACATTCAGATTAAATATGCCATTCTCATTAATGGAGTTGAGCACTTAAATTACATGAAATCATTACCAAGAAGTTACACATTTTTTTATATTATAATAAATATAAATATTTGTAGTGCTTTTGAACACGTTTCCTGTGGCATGCTGTGTTTAATGTTTTAACTACAGTGAGGATTGCTTAGCGCATGATCTGAGGAAATATTTTCGCGCAAATAATGGTCAATAATGCACAATAAGGCCTATCTGTTTCCATAAAAAATATAAAGAAATTAAAAATACTATTTGGCCAGTGGACAAGATTGAGAAAAACTTTCTCTGAAATGTATTTTATACTATTTTGATTTATTATTAAATCTTTAATTTATTATTAAAATTAAATAATTTTTAGCAATGTAATGTGACGGCAAATCTGTATCTCATATTTTCCAAATGTCTTGTACCGTTAAACATGTTATTATCACGTGGATGAATATGCATATGCAAATGATATGCACGGTAAAACTAGGCGTTGTAAGCTCCATATATGGTTATTTCGGGGAGGAGACGCATGTGCGCACAATCTTCCGCTGTCTGGGACTTATAAAGGGAATTCAGCGCAGGTTCTGGCGTACGCACGGTTTTATAAGGCTGAATTTTTTTTTTGCGTACGCCAGGCTGCGATGTAAAGATTGCAATGCTGGAATATGTTGTGTGTGTGAGAGAGAGAGAGGCGCGGGCGCGATCGAAAAGTCGCAAAGTGTTTACTTATATTTGTGTGTGTGTGTGTGAGGCGCGGGCGCGATCGAACAGTGGAAACATAAAAACATACTCCGTCATTTTGTTTATACATGACATCATTCAAACTGCAAAGTGTTTAAGTTACAGTTAATTACAATTTTAAGGAAAACAAATATATTAATCTGAAATGTAGCAAATTAATTTTCAATTCATTCAGGTACAATTATCAAACATATCTCAGGGTGTTTTTGTCTTTTTATTAATTTAATTAATAAACTAATTATATAAAACTATTGTCAATGCACTACAAATAAACTGGTTCTATGCCTTTATTAATAAAACTTATTTTAAAAAAACAAGGCTTAAGTAATTTATTTTCCTTTGGTGGTTCAGCCTGAGACACGCACAAGCCTTCTGCACTTCTGTTTTGCTTTTCCCTCCATTGTACCGAACTCGTACCGAACCGTGATGTCTGAACCGAGGTATAAACCGAACCGTGACTTCTGTGTACCGTTCCACCCCTAGTCCATGCTGTGTATTTCGCAATGTTAAGATCCGATTTGTGTGCTCCCTGCTGCTCTTTCGTTTTCTGGAATATCTGCATTCGCTTCAATGGCAATGACGTTGCATTGCGCCAAAACCAACAACAGCAACGTGGAGGGGTTTGCAATCGAGATGTGTTTTCGTTATATTGTCATTTTCTGCTCGACCGGCACTTGCAACAACACAACCAATTTGAATAGGATTTCAAACCACGCATGAATGCAGCTCAAAACAGATATGTAAAAATTAAAAAAAATTTTTGTTTTTTTTTGTTGCTGTTCACACTTGCTAAATATGATCGAATTCCAATCGGATATGCACAAATATCAGATTCAGACGGACAGTCTGAACAATGCTAAACTGCAGCAAATCTTATATTCTTACTCCACTTCTTTCCCCCAATTTAAATATTACACATCACCAATCCCAGATAGAATTAAAAAGGATTTAAATGAGAACGAAGCTGAGAACGAGAGTTATGAGAGTTGCATAACGAGTGTTGAAATTCTGCAGTCACGCATATTCATTAAATGCATAATATTTTACATATTAAATTAACTATTAAGTTAACTATTGCATTTTATAACATTAGTACAAATAACTTACTCATGTTAAGTAATGGTCAGAATTAATCTGTTTTTTAGTGTGCGTGTGCACAAAACCTACAAATATTAGCACAAAAACATTCAAGTTCCTCATAGAGAAAGCGGAAACAAGGCAATTACATTCAGTCCATCTGGATTAATTGATATCATTTGTTTAGTTCAGACTTCAGAAGCCCTTAGGCGTTGAATTTTCTGGATCAAGCATCAAGTCCTACCAACGAAAACCCAATTTGAACCGTACTGAACAGCATCTACCTGCATTTCATAAAATACACCAAAAAGAGGCAGAGGTGAATCTAATGACTTCTATAGTGTAGCACAAATGATACCAACTCATGTTAGGGGTTTGTTCAAATCCATAACCCTTAGATATGATCAGTAATAAAAGTGATGCTTACGTCAACCAGCACTACTAATAAAACATTTAGTGCTGCTTCAGGCCCACAGGATATATATTTTGGTATAATGCAGCAAAGCTTCCAGGAATATAATCCATATAGTTATGTACTATATTTTGGCATTTAGACAGATGTTGCATATATAGTTTCTCCTACTAATTGTAAAACATACTCTAAGCACGTAGACAGCAACGCTTAGCAAGGGCACAGTCCTGTTTTAAACATTTAATGTGTTCTTGAGTTAATATAGTGGCAACCATCCTCAATACTCAAGGGGGCTACAGAGTTCCCTTTAAATATCTGTGTCATTAAACCAGACGTGTTGTTATCAGGGTAGCTAGCTATAAAAATACTGACAGCTTAACTTTAACAAATTGCATAGCAAGATTATCTGAGTGTCGGCAGTGACATTTAGAGAATCAGCAGAGGAAACTAATATACCTAGACTACATTTTTTCATTCACAATTCAAAAGTCAACAATGTATGGCTAGAATTGTTTATGCTCACATCATTTCATAAAGAACGAGTGTGATGTAACGTGGATCAGAGGTCTGGTAGTGTGTGACATATATAAAGACGCATGGGGAGGAGAGGTCACAGGGTAAATAGCTGAGATGGCCTATGAATTATTGATCTTCCTGAAGTCTTTTCACACACTCACAAACAAAAGCATGTAAGCAGATGCCCATACATAATCACCACATTGTTACGAATATATAAGACAATGCTTTTTTTCTTAGAAATATAGTACTGTGCAAAAGTCTTAGGCATGTTAATATCGCCCCATAAGTCAGTTATTTCTATCTTTTGCTGTAGTGTGTCAGTAGGAAATATCAGTTTACATTTCCAAACATTCTTTTTGCCATTAATTGTAATAATTCAGTGAGATTTGTGTATGCACAAGGAGTCTGACAACAGCCGGTATGATCTGATCTCACCATCATCGAGTCCGTCTGTGATTACATGAAGAAACAGAAGAAACTGAGACAGACTAAATCCAGAAGAACTGCGGGAACGTCTCCGAGACGCTTGAAGAAACCTTCCTGCAAAGCTACAGGACTGTGAAGAGCACTGGCACTTGTGTTGAAATGCTGTAAAGTGAGAATGCTTTCAAAAATAAAATCACAAATTGAATGTATTTATGATTTAACTTCTATTAACTAATTCAAATCAATATATGGTGTAAAGACCCTTTGCGTTTAAAACGGCTTTTTGTCCAGGTACACTTGCGCATAGTTTTTCAGGTAGCTTTGCAGGAAGGTTTCTTCAAGCGTCTCGGAGACGTTCCCGCAGTACTTCTGGATTTAGTCTGTCTCAGTTTCTTCTGTTTCTTCATGTAATCGCAGACGGACTCGATGATGGTGAGATCAGATCATACCGGCTGTTGTCAGACTCCTTGTGCATATAGAAATGTCACTGGATTATTACAATTAATGGCAAAAAGAATGTTTGGAAATGTAAACTGATATTTCCTACTGACACACTACAGCAAAAGATAGAAATAACTGACTTAAAACCATTTTTTTGGTATTAACATAACATGCCTAAGACTTTTGCACAGTACTGTACATCTGGAATAAGGATTCGTCTTATATTCAGGGTCTAGACTTTTACATGCCGGTAATACACCCGCAACAATAGGTGCCGCCAAATCCGCGTAACACGAGTGTGCAAAGAAATACGGTGTCAGAGTGTAATGTTAGAAGATCGCGAGCTAAAACACGGTCTTAAAAACACAAACAGTCACAGAAACGCTTAATGAATAAGACTGTCGTGTTTGCGTGCCTCGCTGACGGGACCAAACTTCCCCCATATGTGATCTTAAAACACAGTACCCAGATTTCAAAACTACAATAAGATTTCACTTCTAGTGTTTATGAAATTTTGGCAGGCTACATGGTTTTCACTATGAGATGAATAGCCTAATTGTTATATAATTCATGGGCTACAGGTTATCTAAGACTCGCGCTGATATCGCGCGTGCGCACAAGACAGCCCAGAATACAGTTCTCTTTCGCGCTTGAACGAACAATAACACACACAATTATGCCAAAATGTCTTTTTGTCGAGAATCTTCATAACATAAGAGCAGTCTTATGATGAACGTGAAGAGTTGTGACTCGTGAGAGAATGAGGCGCGTGTGAGATTCGCGTCTCTGTCAGCAGCGGCTGCTCTTAAAGGGACAGTACACAGCAGCCACTAATTATCTCTGTCGTTAAAGTTAATCAAAGAACAAAGGGAACAGAGAAAAACACTCACTGCTCTTGACTAAAGAACTTTTGTAACTTTAATAAGGATTAGTCTATGTATAATTTATAATTAATAGAGCGCAGACTGTTTGATAACTTTATTCAGTTTCTGCATTTGTCCTACCTGTTAGACAGGAAGGGCACAGGTAAATATGATTCTGTTTTAATGTACCCTAAAATAAAAAGAGTTTAATATACAGGTTTGTAGCTCTTAATTTCTTTTTATTAATTAACCACTTGCAAACTTATGTTCACTTTTTTTGTTTTTTATAAATATAGGATTTGTATTAAATATATATTCATTGAGTCGAATCGAAATCGAATTTAGAATCGAAATTGAAAATCGAATCGAGAATTGAAATCGAATCGAATTGTAACATCCGAATCGATACCCAGCTCTAGTATTTACCACACTTCCAATCCACCTTATTCCTGACGAGTTTACTGCGTTTTGAATTATGGGAGGCACTTCCGGTTTCGGGAACCTCCATTCAAAAAGACTGAAACGAATCATTTCAAATCATAAGATTGCCCTACAAATAAAGCTTATCGGTCAGGTTGACTCAATGAGCTATCAGTTTTCTTTAAGAATAACATGAGAATAACATAACACGTGACATGTTATAACAAGAATATCTATGGCAAGAGCTCTTTTCAGTCACTGCTTTCTTTTCCTCGTGATTATTTTCTTTTTTTCTTTTGCATTTCGCTGTAATAGTAAGAAAAATGTCAACACTGCACATTTGTGGTCTATTCTCCCGATTTAATTTATGCTATATGCCATTAATAATTCACTGGAATGCACGAAGAATCTCTCTTTTGTTCTCCCCAAATCCTCACGTCTCTTTTTCCAGGTTTGTTTTCACAGGTAAATACTATTTATTATCTGTCAAAATGACTGAAATCACTTTGAAATAGTATCACGAAATGCTGAAGTAAATAAATGTTTTTATTATTATTTATTATTATTATTATTATTATTATTATTATTAAGGCAACGTATGTTACATAATACAGATTACCACAGTGATATTTAACCGTCCGATTTTGCTGTGGAAAGATTCACGCTTTTGGGGTTATTCGTGGTGTGTTGAAAGTACCTTGTTGATGCTTTTGCACTTTTAAATGTCCTTTTAATGTTCAATGGTTGAAGGATGAGTAGAATAATGTAATGTCATTGTACACAGTTTAAAAAAGTATATTATTGCGTCCATAGAGCTAGTCTTTCACTGATTGTTTACAGCTTAATGGAAGTTACACCCATAATTCGCGAGTCATGGGGCGTAGGAATAATGTGGATACAAAAAATAATTAAACGCATTTTCTTTATCAAAAAGCCTGTTTTCAAAAGATACATCTTGAGAAGGGACGGGGGGGGGGGTGGGGGGGGTGGGGGGGGGTCGACTTATATTCTGAACAGAACGGTATGTTGAAAAAACACACAAGTTCACTCAGCCGAGAAAAGGATGAATAGTTAATGCTCACTCAAACAAGGGCCTTAAACTGCTTCTGTTGTAAGACAGTGACTGTGCAGGAGTTTATAACACACAGCCTGACACGAACGCTTAGCGGGTTTACTAGCCTAAAGACAGAGGATGTTGAATTAAGATGTGAAAATAATGACAGGAAGAAGAATTTACTGAATTACAATTCAATGAAATTCAACAAGATAAACTTCAATTGTCCAACACAAGAAACAAAAGTAAATAATTAACAATTTATTTTTTATTAATTAAGCCTATATATTATTCCCTGGTTGATTATCCATTATTTTACATACGTCACACTTCTGCTAAACTAAGTTTAATACTGTAAAAAATCACACACAAAAAAGCATGAACACGAGCTATCAAACGATTTTCCACATAATGTCCACTACATAGTTTTCAAGTAAAATAAATATTAATAATAAATAAATATAAAATAATAATAATAATAATATTAATATATATAATATAATAAAAAAATAAGTGTTCTTCCACCATAAAATGAAAGTTGGTTTATTACATATAAATATTATAAATATTAATATGAATAGTTATTAAATATAAAAATCTATTATACACAATGAAGTGTACACAAATGTACCAAAATAAAAGTTATTATTAAAAGAGAAACCAACAGCAATTTAATTCAAATGATAGTTCTACATCCTGTTTAAATATGAATGTCACACAACTTCAGTAGAGCAGGGGCTTCTCTCTCTCTCTCTCTCTCTCTCTCTCTGTCTCTCTCTCTCTCTCTCTCTGTCTCTCTCTCTCTCTCGCTCTCTCTCTCTCTCTCTCTCTCTCTCTCTGTCTCTCTCTCTCTCGCTCTCTCTCTCTCTCTCTCTCTGTCTCTCTCTCTCTCTGTCTCTCTCTCTCTCTCTCTCTGCTTTACTCAGCTTCTGCAAGTAATGCTGCAATGCAGAGGTTTATCCGGGAATATAAAGCTAGAGGGCGCATCGAGCGGAGTGATTCACCCACCGGTTTTCTCTCGCTCTCTCTCTCTCTCTCTCTCTCTCTCTCTCTCTCTCTCTCTCTCTCTCTCTCTCTCTCTCTCTCTCTCTCTCTCTCTCTCTCTCTCTCTCTCTCTCTCTCTCTCTCTTCTCTCTCTCTCTCTCTCTCTCTCTCACACACACACACACACATATACGGTTCATTAACACAGTCAGCTAGGTAAGCAGAAGTCTGTCAGGTGTATATAGCGTCACACTGCACTGCATTAAATGTGGGATAGTCCTTTTGATATATCGCTGACTTCTGACAATATACGCTGCAAAATACATTTACTAATCAGCTCTTTTTGACTTGGTTTCCAGGAAAACTCCCTATATGATATCACTGAAAAAGCACAGATGATGATGTAAAAGTTAAATTGATCAATTTTAGTGCACTAGCTGCATATAGATGTAATATGACGACGTATAAAGAAACAAAATGGTCATCCGAGTATTTGTTTTCTGCACAAGTTTCAAAGCCTTCAAAGTTGTGTCCTATTGCATTTAACAACCATTACTTCAAAATCAAGCACAGATCTCTCTATGGTCATTTCCTGATTAATATTCATTTAATCAGTTTTACTTTTAGTTCAATATGGTGTGCTTGTACCAAAGTAGCATCACATCCCATCTAATAAAGGGGGAAATGGATGTCAAAAGCCATGTCAAATGCAGTGCAAGTACAAATTTCCATTATGAGTCAGCACTCAGCATCGGAAGGTTTGGATGCCATTTTTATTACACTGAATGGTAATTGAATTTGTACGAAAGGCTGAAGAGCTTCATTCATTCTCGGCCGCTGGCGTGCTGCTTTTATCGAGAGAGTACCCTGCTTTCGCATCCATCACACCGCACCAGGACACGGCCATTGTTTCTTAATCGAAGCAATTACAATCAAAAAGCTTTCATTTCATTCAGCCGCAGGATTGTCCTGTTTCATGGCAGGGTTAACTCAATATATTTGTTGTTAAATGACTGGTTGTATCTCATATAAATGATCAGGTATCACTTCACTTTAAAGGCACAATATGTAACTTTTTTGCATTAAAAATAGCACAAATCACTATATCTATGTTATATATATTTTTTTAGTTGCGTACTTACATTATCCCGACTGTTTCCAACAACTTTCAGACCAGGAGAAATTTGTAATTTAATTCGAAGACACGTCCCGTTTCTTTATTTCCGTTTTGTCGCCGTCAATGGTGTCATATCCACGTTCTCCCTGGTTTCCGCTCGTATTGCCATAGCAACCAGAGCCCTCTGATAGTAACCAAGGCGACAGACGTGGACAACTGTGTAGTTCGCAATGTCTATTTGCACGCTGTTGTTGTTTCGTTCAAACATTATGGACCATGGCAAGCAGACTTTGGATAAAAAAGGAGAACTAAAACGAGAATCAATATCAGCGCGGTGTTTTCGAGATGCCGAGAGCTCCCATAGACAGTATATAAACGAGAGCTCCACGTCCGAGACTTCGACCGCTCCTACATGTACTTTATTAAACAGGTGAGCACATTTACATAAAACTAATCAATGTTATATAGTTCAGAAATGATAAAATGTTAGAATATGATCTGTATGTTATTCTAATGTTGATCTAGCTCACTGCTAGTCTCATACAGACAGACTAACACATAAATTTCAACACATTCAAATGCAGTTTAGTGTGATAGTGTAATGTTAGACCAAGTGAAACAGCGCTGCGTTACCTCACAAGTTTAATTTGTCTAATAAACTGACCTGTGAGTCATAATTCTGCACTTGCGTGTAGTTCAGTAGAATGAAATGTCCTTATTCCTTTTATATCCGCGGGACTCGCGTCGCGTGTGGAGCTGATAGCTGTCTCTTAGCAATCCCGACCTGCTTCATATCACAGTCATGATAAAAACATCGATGTATTTACTCATCCATAAACATTATTAGATCGGTCGGCTTGACGTTGACGACAAGATCCATAAATCTTAGCAAATGTTGCGTCATCAAACTACACCTTTGTTATTGTAAAGAGGCTAGCGACCCCTAGCGGCGAAAAATTCCATACTTTACGTTTAAATAAATAAATCTGTCTATACTTATTTATTATTACTTCAGAAAATTTGGATTAGTTCATATGGATTAGTTTTACAATCTCTTTATGAACTTTTGAAGCGTCGAAGTGGTAGTTGTGTAGCTGTCAATGGAGGGACAGAAAGCTTCATCGTTTCATCTTCATTTGTGTTTCAAAGATGAACAAAAGTCTTACAGGTTTGGAACGACATGAGGATGAGTAATTAATGAGAGAATTTTCATTTTTGGGTGAACTATCCCTTTAAGGTATTCATCTGACACAATTATTTGCACACAAAAAAAAGGCAAAATGCATAGAAAAACAAAAAGCATATATCCACTACAATATAATCAGTTATTAATATTTCATTGGTTCTTTCTTGTTTATTCGTGTGTTCATAATTTCGTTGTATGACAGCCTGGCCAAAAATGATGTCTGAACAATTTGGCATGTTTCACTGCGTTATCACAAAAAATATGATTGACTGCAAGCACAACTACTCAATATGCTAACAAACATCGTTAAGCAAAATGTAATTCATTATTTCTTTCTTTTGACGATGGGGTGGATGTTGTCAAAGCTCAAACGCTTTCAACTCGCTGTGTACTCATTACACACTCTTCATCGGAATGCGACCAGACAGATTGGCCTGAGCCCATTTGGGCTAATTAACCACATGATCAATAACGGGGCTTTCTACTTCAATTACTCTTCAGCCCAAAGATGCATAACAGAGCAAATCAGGAAATATCAAACTATGGCTCGTCACTGATAAATATCCTTTTTATAAATACTTTGTCCAATGCAATCATGCTCTTAATTAAATGAGAATGTCCCACTTTTACAAACTATCATATAAAGAGTCGTCTATAACAGTCTGGTTTCTTCCTCCATCTTTTTCTTCACCACATTTCACCTGTTCACGGTGGCATTGAAGCACACTTATCTGGGAAGCTGCTTTCAAATGACTTGTGAACGTATATGAAAGTATTCAACTTGCAGAAGAAGAACAGTCATCCATTGCTCAATTCTATACAATAATACAGAAGATTTCAGAGCTATCTCCCTAATATAATTACTAATTTTGTTAAACAAAGAGCTGTACAATCAGTCAAAAAATGGCATACGCAAATGTTGAACTGTAATTTCAACTTCCAATAAAACATGTCATGCAAATCTGCATACCAATCAGTTAAGCTTAGCTGAGGAACTTCTGGTAATTCTGATGTAATGCTGTAACAAACTGAGGCTCTTAACACTAATCAAATAATACTTACAACTTATGTAAAGTTCATTTTGCCAAGGTCCATAAACAAAAAGAGGTAAACAGGGCAGCAGTCTTAATTCTGGTTACTTACTGGCCCAAGTCAAAAAAATAATAACAATAATAATAATAACAATAATCTTTTTGCCATAAATGATTGCATAAATGAAAGCATTTCAGACTGAATCCGTTCATAAACACTCAAAACACGTCTGGCCAGTTGCAGACCCCCTGTGCAGTTATTTTGATTGATAACGAAATCCATTTCCAAGACTGCAGACCCGCTGAAGGAAACAGATACGCCTTTGGGAAAAGGTAACGTGTGCGTCATTCTGTCTGAAAAACAACTTTTGGGCCAGCATTAAATTTGCATTTGATAGCATCACAGTGAGGCTGAAATTTAAATGGATAGTACAGACAATAATGAAAATCCTGAGATTATTTGCTCCCCATTTTTTGACTTTCTTCTCTGGAATAGTCCCTGGTTGCAGCATATTTAAAGGGGCGATATGTAGAATTCAGAAACCTTGTTATTAGCGACACCGGTGGCCGTTAAGTGAACTGCACCCAGCAACTTACTGCTCGTGTTTGCTCGCGTGCACGCGTAACATCTACGAGACTGAACGTGACTAAAGGTCCTGATAAACTCACGGTGAACCTTTTTTCGTTCTTCGCTTAGAAGTACAAAGTCGTAAATATCTTTGGAGCGGTGTACTGTAAACGAACATCCCGTCCACGCTGCCGAGAGCAACTTTAGATGAATATGGAAACATTTTCTTTTATTATAAAGTATATTTGAGACTCTAGAATATTTAGATATGGCTATGTTACACTATAATAGACTATAATCCCTTTTCTTTGCATGTAAAATTGACATTACAGTACAGAATGGTTATTTTTGGCATTATCCTAAACATTGGAGCGCGTGTCCTTCACATAAAAATCAATGTTCACACATTGGTAATAATTATTATATATATATTTTTTTTTAATGAAAATTCTTTTGTTATATATTTGTCTTTTGTATTAAAATAGTTTTCAGTTAGGAAATAAAGCTGAAATAAAATAAAATATTAAGATGAAAAACATTAAGATGAAATATTACTATTATATATTTAAATATTATATTAAATATTTAAAATTACTAAAACGATTCATTTCTAAAAGAAAACAAAAACTACTAATGACAAAAGAACATAAACTAAATGCAAACTATATAAAATATAAAAGCTAATTCAAAATATGAATACCTATTATAATAGTACATAACACAGAATATATACCTTTGTGTTCTACAGAAGAACGAAAGGTTTGAAACAACATGAGTGTGAGTAAATGATAGAACTGCAATTTTTGGGTGAACTATATCCTTTTAAGAAACTAATCAAATACATATATCACATTCACAAGGGTTCCACGGTAAAATCGAATCGAATTCATTGTGTCTTAATTTCTCATTGAAGACGAAAAGACAACGGTCTCCTTTCAGAGGATGAAAATTATTGATGCGGCCATTAAAAGCTAGGGTCATTTCCAGGAAATTCCCTCTTATCTAACTTGTCATTTTCAGGGCGTTTCGCCGCCATTGTCTCCTGTCAGATCCGATCTCCCCGTTAATGCAAACCGAACTGACGACTGCAGCGCAGGCAATTTGAACTCACTGCTGCATTTCTAACACATTGCAGTGGCAGTGTAAACCTGATATCACTGATGCCCTTGTCAAAATCTTGGCTTGTTGGTGGAAAAGTACAAAAGGCAAGGTTCACCCTGAATAGATGTGTGCAGATAGCAAGCAGAAAACACAATCTCAGGACGTGCAAGCTTGATGCAGTTAGGTTTTAAGATAACGTTCATAATCAATTAATAAATAAAATCTATAAAACTAAATATAATCTAATAAAGAATCCAGTAGATTTAATTGCATGATATGCCAATTAATAACTGATAGCATATACCAATGTTTGCTGAGAATTAAAGGAATAGTTCACTTAAAAATGAAAATTCGGTCTCAAGTTGTTTCAAATCTGTATGAATTTCTTTCTTCTGCTGAACACAAAAGAAGATATTGAAAAGAAGAAGGACCCCATTGACTTCCAAAGTATTTTTATTCCTACTATGGAAGTCAATGGGGTCCATCAACTGTCTGGTTGATGACATAATTTTCATTTTTAAGTGAACTATTCCTTTAAGGTCATTACTTTACATTATTTATGTTATATATATCTATATATATTTTTTAAATGTTGCTTATTACATGACTACTTTTGAATGGCGATCACGATCAGTGGTAAAAGACCCATTTGAAACTTATTTGGTTCAGTTCAAAAGACATATTTGAAAGACTTGGTTAAAAAAACAACAGATTACACTGACACTGGATTAACACTGGGAAAAAAGTGTATCTGTTTATGAACAGGAAACCCCTTAAGGATGACACGCATTAAGCTTTTCAGCACACACTGTGAACAAGTGAGTCAGCAGTCCTCTGGTAAAGCCGTGAGAGCAAATTAGCTGCAGTGCTACACAGAAACTACACTCATTTGGCAGATACTCTCAGATTGGAGTGAACTGAGAGACGGCGAGCACCTGCGGAGGGAGTCACGGCCTCACAGTGAGGGAGAGGATCTCTTTAACAAGTTCTCTCCTCCGCAGTGCCTTTCTCTCCGCCGCGAAGGTCGAACAAATTAGGCCAGTCAGAAACTCTGGCCCACATCTACACTCTCTGAAGACGCTTCACATGACTCGCGTCAGGGCTTCAACACAAGTGCCGTGTGCCGCTTTGACCCACGCACGTTACAGACACAGTGACGGAAGGGCGATTACACTATTTAAACAGAATATGTAATGTGTATAATATGATGATCCTTTTCTGAATACTCACTTTTTGTTTTGATTTAGGTATTCTATTTAAAGCCTGATTGAAAAAGTGTTGTTGTGTTGTTATTGTTAAAGGTATAGCGGAGGATTTTTTACTTCCGGGTGGATCACCTATACTATTGGTCCTCCTAATTGTCAATCATTCTGGTGAATCAATCAAACTTATTCAAAAAGTGGAGAGGGCGGGTCTTATCTAAAATTCGGAAAGATCCTCCACTATACCTTTAACTAAAACTAAAACTTTAGAGAAATTGTTTTTGTTTAATTGTTTAATTATATATATAATAATATAAAATATAATATAATTATTAGATACGTAAACCTAATGAACTTAAATGAAAATGAGAAATGTTGCCATTGCAACTAACTAAACTTTTAGCACTAAATCTATATACAGTAACCATGAAATAAAAATAAATTAAAGCTACATAGAGATATTAAATGAAAATATATGACATAAGCACATATCAAAATTAACTAAAATCAAATTGGAGCCTGAACACATAAAAATAGAAAATAATAATAATTACTATAATAGTATAAATACAATAAACAAATAATACTTCTATACATCTTATAGATCAAATATTTTGGTGGCTGATTATGTTGTCCAGCGGTAAATATTAATTATTATTATTATACATGTAGGCTATAAATGAAGACTGTATTAAAGTGCTAAACTCCAACATGAAGACGTAACAGACACTTCTGATCGGGCGTTTGAAACAGTGAACATCTTGGGGTCCAGACGTGACCTTGGGCTGCGTCCCAAATCACACACTTCCCTACTACATATAGTAGGCGAAAAACAGTATGTGACAAATTCACAACACTCATAAAAGAGTAGGAAAAAAGTACCCGGATGACCTACTTCTTCCGGCGAGATTCTGAAGTGTGCATATGATGGACACTTTACTATCCCATGAGGCCACTGGAGGAGGATTTATGAATGGCAGTGAATCGATGACATAACTGACGCTTGTAAGTCACATGATAATGACAACATGGCAGAACGTATGTCCAGATTACATTCATACTGCACATATCATACTATATAGGACATCTTTTTATAGCAGCCGTGAAGTAATTACTTATTCAAAATGAGTGCCAACTCAAGAGAGCGATTTCAGACGCAGCCATGCATTTAAACAATTAAATGCACACAGACACACACACTTTATATTTCCCTCACAGGCACCTAAAATAGTTTGATCGGCTGCCGGAGTTCAGTAAGGTGGGCGACAGAAAGAGCTACATTTTCCTCCCGTCCCAAACCGGATACGGATCCAAATCTAGGTCAGTGTGAGCGAGTACCCCAGAAAATGTCCGACCCACTGAGAAACAAGCACATTGACTAATCACCGGGCATTTGTGTTCTCTATCTTTAGCGCCAAATAAACCTGCAGTAATTCATAAAACAAATCTACTGCACTCGTACACAACAAACTGGATAGGATGTTGCTTTGATTGTAGTTTCCTGAAGAAATGCATTGCTATACAGTTGGTTGTATGCGGTTTATTACAGGTCAAAATCAAAGAGTGTTTAACCTTTAAGTCTCTAAGTGGCTCATGTCTCTCCTTCAATGCAAGTACGTGGGATTATTTCACCCTTGTGGTCATCAAGAAAAATGTGCATTGCAAAATCCTCTAAACAACTGATCTTAAACCAGCTTTTCCTTTCACAAAAGCCCTAAGCATGAGGATGTAAAAGAAAACGACAACTTCTATCATGTCAACCAGTGAAGGCCACACTGCTATTATCGGTCCCTAATGACAGAGCGCCAGGAGGGGGCAGTAGAGCAGTGTAATTGGTCTATTACAGCATCAGAATATATGAACTCCTTCTCTGCAGCCTGTGGTTCTAGCTGGTAATTTGATCATGCCGTAGTATGGATCATCGATCATTCATTAATGAGCCGACATAAAAGCGGACGGCGAATCGAAACGCGGAGCTAAACCTGTCTGCAGCAGGCGCCACTTTTCACGGTGCATGTAGGTTTGTAACATTTAAATATTTCTGATTGTGAATCCAACTCGCATATCATGAATTACAAACAACACACAGATGTATTAACAAATGCATGCTTATGCAATTATACGGTACACTATTTTATATCATAATCACACAAGTACTGAATAATGCATAAAGGTGCGGTAGGAAATGAGCATAACAAAGTGTTTTTAATTAAGTACAACATATTGTTCATCCCAGGATAAGACCCTCACTTATCATGCAAAGAGTTCTGGCTTCGCATCTGATGTGAGTTTAATTACGTTACTGAAGTTTTTCCATTAGTCGTTCAACTAGCATCGGTGTGACGTGCATGCACAATATAACTCATCTATCAGAGGCGTTCAGGGCTCTCGGGGGACAGCGCTGAATTGCTGCGCTGGTATCGATCAGCTTGTGCTACGATCCGAACTGTTTAGTTGTTCACACCAGCTGCATTCACAATTCAGAATAACATCATGAATATTAATGATTCTGAATGTAATGTTTGCATGAACTCTGCAGAAAGTGACGCACGTTTAACATGTTCCAAGGGTGTTGTTGTTGTTAACCGAAACTAAAACTATTAAAATGTTTTTTGTTAATTGTAATGAAGCTGAAATAAAATGTAAATATTAGATGAAAAACTTAAACATAAAAAACTTGTATTACAATATATATAAAGCTAAACAGAACTATGTTTTTTAAAATAAACTATGACAATTAAAAGTGAAAATATATATAAAAAAAACGCAAATTCATAATATTAATAAATACTATAATAGTACTGTATATAATACTAAAATAACACTGGTTCTGAACATACATCGGCTGTCTGACATGCATGCAAATCATCTAACATATCTATACGGTGACAGCCTTCACCAGTAAACAGCATTGTACATGAATATGGCAATCATTCAGTACCTTTGTATATCAAATTACCATGGTATTACTCTCTCATAGTCATTGTACCATAGTATAGCAACAGTACTTGTTTGTAAGGGATAACACTCTCTCTCTAACACACATACACACACACACATACACAAAACAGTGTAATTCAGCAGCATACACTTCAGCTCCGTTTGTCTTTATCAGAATTGGCAGTGGAGTGTAGAAGAGCTTTCTGAGCAATACTCGCGTGTGTGTGTGTGTATCGGGGGGGATGGACACACACTGCACCAGTAGCTGTGCGCCAGTCTCCGTGTGAGCCTGAGGCGCTGTGGCCCACAGTCATCCACCAAACCGTTTGCTAACGCTCACACCTCATTCTACAGCAGCGCTGCTTCACCTGACAGGTTTTTACTGTAAAATTATGTTAAGTTTTAAAAGAATGCATACATCATTTAAATCATGCACAAACATGCAAAAGAGATTATTATCAAATTAGCATAAAGCTAAATGCCACCGGTGCCTGGAGTTATTTCCATGACAATAGATTTTAACTTCTGACTATAACAGAGAAAAGTCAATGCCTAATCCATCGGTTTGACTGACAAAACCACAATGACATTTCATCAGTAAGAAAAGTTTTAAAAATGTAAGTCTATGGACAAACTATTAAAAAGTGGGTTTGGATAGTTTTAAAATTGATTTTAAAGAAATCATCAAAAAAAAAATCATATTTTTTATGTAAAATAATTTTTTGCTGTTATTTTTATAAAAGTTTATTTCTGTTATTAGTTGTGAATGCTTTCAAATTAAGCTTTTCTCTTTTCCATTCTGATTCAGTCAATTTTTTTACTATTTTACTGGGTAATTGAACAATTTCTGTAAAGAGAGTCACACTTCATCACAGCCCATGCTAAATTAAAATATAAATTTTTACCCATTTATGACCACATTTTACTGACAATCACGCTGTTCACAGTTCTCTCATTTCCAGTTCTATAAAGCTTTTGAAAGCGAGCAACAGCAGCCGAGGGGGGTCAATGACACAGAACGGCACAATTCCTTGTTTTCCAACACTCCCACCTTCCACTAACACACTCACCCTCCACATCTGATTTAGTCAGCACGCTGTAGCATCTCATAGCCTGAGGGCACTAAATCTACCAGCCCAGCACCGTGGCTGTCCTTACTAAATATTATGTTATAGAGCTGTCACGAACACGTCAAACTCTATTGCTGCTCTATCATCAGTTCTGACGGACAGGGGGAAATGCTGCTTAAATGCGACCTTTCGTGTGTAGTGGCATTTCAACGACTCAGTGTTTCTAAATCTTGCAAACAAATCACTCTTATTCACTTCCAAATGCTTAAAAAACTTATCTGTGACATACAATAAAAAATGAAAAAAAGAAGAAGGATAAGACTAGGTTTGGCCATGAATGTCTTTCAATAATAGCAAATGAATGATAATAGTAAAGAAAAATGAAAAATGAATTGACAAAAAGAACATCTATTGATGTAATAATGCAATCTACAGAGAGTGTCACTGGGATGAATTAAAACCCCAGCATTAGTGTGTATTCTGGCTTTCCCTAAACACTGCAGTCACAATCACATCCATTAGTATATCAAACAAACCCAAACATATGTGCTTTTGTCATTGTGAATGAACACATGTAGAGGCCGAACGACTGGCGTGACTGAGCTCTTGAATCGCGAAACAAAGGAATTGTATTTCTGCATTGCCCACATTGAGCACTCAGAGTTTATGAAGCCATTACATGAGGAGTGATTGATGTGACAGGGAAGATGCTGTTAAATCAAAGCTGCGTCGGAGCAATAAGAGAAGGTACAGATGGATGGGTAAAGACAGAGAGATAGAACATGATACTATCGAAACCTGTACTACGCACTTTAAAATGCAGCTGCACTAAACCGGAAGTGATAAAAAAAGAAAGCATGCAAGTTTCTGGTCAAATCTGATCCATCTAAACAGCTTCCTCGTGGAAAAACATTCATCATTCCTTCAATACAGCATCAGTGATGACAGATCAATTGGTTGATTAATATTGAACCTGAGGCATTGTACATTGACAAATATATTATGTATTTATATATAGTGTTCCACCGATACAGGCTTTTTAAAGGCTGGTCCCAATATCTGGAGCGCAGGGTGTGAATAAAAAATAAAAAATAAAATAATGAACACTTATTTTACTAAATATTAACTCATAATTCACTAAGAGAGCAGGGTGGGCATTGATAAATAATAAAAAGTAATGAAATAAAATAAAATACTGACATAAAACAAATGAAATAAAATCAATTAAAAAAGCAAATAAAATTCCTATTTTATACAATATTTACTCAAAATTCTCAAAACAAAAACACAAAAAGGTAGAAATTATTCGTTGTTTAACGATGCTGTCTTTCATTTCAAAACTGACACAAGGAGAAACTAGTAGTTCACTTCAGAATTAAAATTTCCTGATAATTTACACCCCCCCATCATCCCAGATGTTCAAGTCTTTCTTTATCCAGTCGAAAAGAAATGAAGGTTTTTGAGGAAAACATTCCAGGATTTTTCTCCATATAGTGGACCGAATTGCAGTTTCAATGCAGCCTCAAAGGGGCACGATCTCAGCCGAGGAATAAGGGTCTTATCTAGCGAAATCAACCGTCATTAAAAAAAAAACAAAAAAACATTTATAATATACTTTTTAACCACAAAAGCTTGTCTTGCACTAGCTCTGAAAGGTCACACATGTCCCAGTTCAGAAAGGTAGGGTAGGGCAAAAAACTCTCGTTTTTTCCGACATTGTTGTTTTACCTTTTATTTTATTAATTTATTTGTATTACTTTTTTCTTTGCACGTTCGCTTTGTAAACACTAGGTCTGTACTTCCGCCCACGTCACGAGTGACCTTTCAACGCGATTACGTAATGTGAAATCGATCAATTCTCTAGATAAGACCCTTATTCCTCGGCTGGCATCGTGTAGAGCCGTTTGAAGCTGCACTGAAACTGCAATTTGGACCTTCAAACCGTTGGACCTCATTGAAGTCCATATGGAGAAATATCCTGGAATGTTTTCCTCACAAACCTTAATTTATTTTCGACTGAAGAAAGAAAGACATGAACATCTTGGATGATGTTGGGGTGTGTAAATGAAGTGAACTACTCCTTTAAATAATCTGACGATCAATAAATGGGTCTCTCTCTCTCTCTCTCTCTCCTTATATATCCTCAGACGTGAACGCTTACATGCATAATTAACTGTACTGTTTATATTTTGACTGTGCGACCAGTGCTGACCCATGCTGCAATCACTATTTCATATTGTGGCTTTTATCAAAGTGATGATATTAGTTTATAAAGAAAGAAAAGAAAGCATTTAATTTGTGCTAATGGTCATTTCAACCCATTCTGATTAGAAGAACCACAGGGAGATCCTTACGCTTTATGTGAACGAATCCCAATTTCAGCAAGACACGATTACAGCAGGCAAAGACCATTCAATTTCATGAGCCATCAAGCAGATATCCTCTTTTAAAAACGTACGGCACTCCAGAGAGCGAGAGATATAGATGGAGGAATAGTGGGTTTGGTTGCGTTACTGATATAGCGCAAATAAGCAAAATCGTCAGGCTTCACACATACTTAAAACAGCAAAGACCAAACGCAACCTCACGATGAGCAAGACGTTCTTTATATAACGGCGCATTATGAGTATATGTTGAGTTATGAGTCCTGATACTGCGTCATTATAACCCAAGTCCCATCCATTACTGTAAAACATAAAAAAAGAGACAATGTTCTTCTTCAAACATTACAGCAATACGGGACCATGATTAATTACAGGAAGGGGAAACGGGTTCACTCCACTGAACAGACTCCACACAAGCGTGTGTGTGTGTGTGTGCGCGTGTGTGTGTCCAATGCGGCGATGCCTCCTCTGTCTCACCTCTGCTTTGAGTAGAGCGAGGTCTACTCTGAATCTAAACGAGTGCTTTATTATGTGAAGCTCTCAAGGACTGACCCGAAGCACTTAGCCGGAGCGACTCGGCCCAAGGCACCTCCCTGTCATCTATCTCTCTGCATTTCTCTTTCTTCAACACACTATTCACCTGGTCGCCACCGCAATCAATGAGATTAAATTGCCTTTTCCTGTTTCAGGCCTTCTGGGATATCTTTGAGGCATGGGAATGCGCCTGTATGTGAAGGTACACGCAAGAATGAACAGAACACACAATGGTTGACTTTTACAACTGACCTCAGCGCAGCTCGTTAAACCAGCGCCCTTTTATAATGTAACATGCTAAATGAGAAAAAAACAGAAGATGCACTTCTCTAAATGTAAAAAAAACAAAAACATCAAGGTAATCAAGTTTATAGCATCCTTCGCCAGCAGACAGGACGAGTAAATCTGTGCCTGTCGTCAGCAGAAAAGCTGGATCAGCAAAAAGATGCAACGATCAGCAGCTGGCCGTGCAGTAATGAGCTCTGCTGGACGACAACCCTAAGTAGTCTGCAAAAAAAGCTAGCGCTCTAGAACTTAAATAATTCATTGGTGCTGCTGGAGAATATTGTAGTATTTCAATGCAAACAAACCCATTAGGGGAATGCAAAATAACTTGACATAACATTTAAAAGTGCACAAACCGCTGCAACTGGATTTGATCATGCATCGTGCATATCTAGAGCCAGCAGTGACGTGTCATCTCTGAGTTACTGAGAGATGCATATTGTGTGTACAAATTATGAGACTCAAGTTCTATTCTACGCACATCGGCCACTATTATGTAATGTGATACTGCAGCACTAGGACTCTACGCACTCGCACTCTCCTGTGTGCTGAGAAAGTTACAAAGATCTTCCTCTCCCTCCTCTCTGCCGTACGCCTTCATTCACTGATTTTTAATGACCGAAAGGCTACATTAAGACTCGCATCCTTGTAAGAAAGCATTTCAATGTTAAACTGCATAGTACACAAGGCATGCTTTAGCATGAAAGGAGGATACTGTACTTACCTCTGTAGCGTGTGTCTCCTCACTGCACCAAGAGGAGGGTGGTGATGCAGAGGGGGGATGTAGAAAGAAACTTCGCAGAGCGCGCAGGGCACTTGGAGAGCTTAGAAAAAAACAAAAGTGACAACAATCAAGACTTTTGGTTTATCCTCTTCTGGTTTTGTTGGAAATAACAGACCTATGCAAGCACACACACACATACACACACACCCCTGATGTCTTCCTCTACACACCCCCACGCTCATGCACACATACACACACACACACAATAGCTCGGATCAGGACAGATGCAGAGGTGCTCTCATGTACACACACACATTTCCAGTCTCACACCCAGCAGTCTTTGCTCAGCACCACAGCCCCTGATGTTTCACTGCTGTATTTCCCGGCACTGGGCTGTCATTGGCTCAGTCACGGCTCAATAAAAAGTCCTCCCGTTTCCAATTGGGTGAGGAGGGATTTTTCTCCATCCCACCCCTCCTGCTTTTAAAAAACCTACACTACATGCACTGAGAATGCTGAGCTGTGAAAATCAGGCAGGATGAGAGAGTGAGAGGAGGAACAGCAGGGAGGAGAACGCGAGGGGGCGGGGCGAGAAGAGGCGCAGTAACCAATCAACGAGCGGAAGAGAGAAGCGCGAAAGACGTTGTTGCCTCTCCAGGGATGATCGCGTTGTTGTGGATCCTCATCTGATGAATCTTTAGCGTAGCGGCAAAACAAACGACATATTATTACCCAAATTGTATTGAATATGAATAAATAAAGAGACAATGTACCATGAAATAATGGCAAGAAATCTTTGTCGAGCTGTCAGTTGGGTAAAAGATGACCAATGTGGACCTATTAAAAAACAAATGATCGTTTTTTTTTTTTTTTTTGTGAATCGAAAACATAACCAGTGTAGCCTGAATATCATCTCTAATGAGCTGATATTATATAGCTGAGCTTATATTTTCACTAACGTTAGATGGTATTAAAAATTCTGATGAATACTTCACTGATCTAAATCAAAGTCCAACGTCTGGCTCACTTGCTGAACAGCGAGATATAAATAATCATGTCCGTGTTACTGACTTGCCGTCCACAACACAAAGATAAACCAGTTTTTTGTAATAAATATTGATATAGTGAACCGAAATAACGTATTATAAAAGTACAAAATGTAGGTTTAGCGTCATTTACCGTAATTTTGATGTTCTAACATGGAGATGAAACAAAAGCAATAACCGATCCATAAACCACAGTAGATTCTCGTCAGATCGACCGCTAAAATAACCGTTGACATTCTTTCATAAAGACTGACAATGCTTCTCCTGTCACAATTTTTTTTCTCACAATAAATATATATTTTTAAATTGTTTTTGTTTTTTAAATGGCATCTTATTAATTAGTTGTGCACAGTAATTTGTATAGCCTATCATTTTCAAGCCACATAACAGCCGATCCTGAGTTCCTCCTGACCAAAGATGGCAGCCTCCATTTTGCTTACTTCCGGGGAGAGACCATTCAAATGAATCACATATTTTAAATCTCCTTGGCTGCAGTAAATATAATAATTCTTTGGCCCTGCTCTGACTCCAGCCTGCTGCGCTCCAGCAGCATGTAACTTAATGTGGTCTATGTAAATTATTAAAGACTGATGGGAGGCGCTGTATAACTCGCTCTCCAACAGAGCAATCCGTCCACACACTCCAGAATCTCATAATAATAGCAGTAGTTTCTCAGCTACCGTATCTTACACTGTCAGACCGACAGACACGGTCACTGTCTAATGAACTGTGCTGTGTTTCCTCCCTAGGATTCTAACTCATGTAGTTTCTCCATGCAATTCTAGAAGTTTCCTGTGTTCGCCGTGCTGTATATGATATTTAAACAGATCTGCCAAGTGATGTTAGCTCCCCACCCCCCTTTAGTCTATCTCCATTTGCAGGCTGGTGCCTCAATACTAATTAAATGGGTTTGATGGAGTCCAATCCGTCAACATAAAATCAATGAAATAAAGTCAGGCTTCTGGGCAGCGGGGCTTGGGATTCTTTCTACATGATTGAAAATTTCAGTCTGTTTCCTGAAAAACAGACTGCAAACCTAAATTTACACAGCACATATAACTTTTTGCCATTTCAGAGATTTGATTTCATGTGCTTTGAATGTCTTAGTGCAATGTTAATGTCTAGAATCAGCTTGATGAAACCAAAAGAAACCAAACCAATGCTCTAGAGTAAGTTTGTTCCATTTACTGCATCATTTTTAATCCTTTACATATTTGTGTTTTTGTTAGTAAACACATGGTGTTCTAGAAAATTGCCAAAATAATAACCTACATAGAGTCATGCGGAGTGTCACATGGGTTTTATGAATGTCAAACGGGTGTAGCGGACTGGCTCTATGATTAGATTTATTATTATTGAGGCAGCAGCAGAGTCTTCCGGGCCGTGGCAGATGTCCAATCCTGTTTCTGTGCCTGCAGAGCTGTCCTTTGGCAAAGTGGGATGCAGCTTTTGGCCGGCACTATATATTCGACTGGAGAAAACTCAGGCTGCATGACAGAGCAAGAATTCCTCGGATGCATTAAGAAAATTGACAGTGGCCCCGGGTCTTGATTTAAACGTAAAAATATAGATGAATGATGCAAGCACAGTTTTGTGTACTTAATTATGATGTTTTGACAAGTGAAACGTACTGTAAAAATGCCTTACCTGAAACCAACATTGTTTTTCATTTCACTTAGGGCGTTCTAAAACGATGTACTAAAAACAGATGGCGATTAGATAATACTAATTAGATGGCGATATTATTTTGAAAGAAAAAACGACGCGCCTATAGACTGAACACGTAATACGCATGCGCATGACGTCACCGTTTTCACAAATTCGCATTTTTGTAGTTTATGCGGAGATGATAATGGTATCATTTTCAAAAACTTGCTCTTTGAAACCCGTTTTCTAAAGTTTGCGTTTTCAGGCTGCCAAAACACCATTGTCGTGTAAATGAACGGCCAAAACGCATTAACGTAGTTTTTCGCTTTTAGTTGAAAACAGTGTCGTGTAAACGGCCCCTTGGTATGCTGTGTTTTTCCAAGGGACCTGAAGTATTCGTAAAAGGGTACGTTTAGTCAACAACGATGTACTAAAAACAGAAAAGTTTTTCCTTTGCGCTTTCACATACAGACGACAACATTGTCAAAACCATCCTCGTTCACACGGATCTGCGAAAACGACTAAAAACTCTGTATTATGCTGCCAGGCCAGTAGATGGCGATGTTATTTTGAAAGAAAAAATGGGCATGCCTATAGACTGAACACATAATACGCATGACGTCACCGTTTTCACAAATTCACGTTTTTGTAGTTTACGCGGAGACGATAACGGTATCGTTTTCAAAAACGTGCACTTTAAATCCCATTTAAAATGGTTTGCTTTTTCAGGCCTCAAAAACACAGTAGTGTAAATGAACAGCCAGAATGCATAAAAGTTTTTAGCCTCTTAGTATTCTGTGTGTTTCTAAGCTACTTTTAGTATTCGAAAAATAGTTAGCGAAAATTCCCTGGACGACCTACTACATCTGCCCACTTTTTGAAGTGCGCATATGATGGACACTTTACAATCCCATGAGGCCACGGGAGAGAATTTATGAATGGCAATATAATACATCCGAATTTCATTCATACTACCTATATTCATACTATATAGAGTGTGCAAACTTTGTTTTCTTTTTTTTTTAGGCTACCTACTCAGACAGTAGGCTACGTGATTTCGAACTCAGGTTCAGACATTCTTACATTCTGAAACACCATTAATGAGGCTGTTTATGCAGAGAGCATTTCAGGGATGCATGTCAATCTGTTGTGAGCAAGCCCCAATGAAACTTTATCGAGTTTCGTGCTCTCAAATTCAGTTGAGCGCTGTCTGTGCTTCTCTATATCATTAAAATCTTATATTGCAGTAGACAGAACATCCATTGAGCATCATTTGTTTGTCCAGCTGCGATGTCACAATAGTGAAGCCGGCGGAATGACAAGCACCATAAACCTGATACAATACAGCCGGCTCCATCATTCATCTCTGTGAGGAATGCTGCATATGTTATCAGATTACACTACCTCACAGATGGAGTGCTTTGGAAACTAGCCGTGCATCCAGGTTTTTGCATTTGCAAGGCTTTGCAAGTTGAAGACAGGAGAATTTAAGATGACTTTATTCATAAATAATTAAATACAAATGTTGGTTTTAACATCACGTTGACGTACAGCACAGTTTATCACCCCAGACAACCGAATATTTTTCTGAAACACTCAATAATAACACATTTTCCCTAAAGAATAGCAATGGAATTTCAATAATAATTTGGAATCAGTTTTATATGGATCAGATTAGAATCCTTTGAGAATTTGATCTGGTCTTAAACTTGATGGTTGTATTCCTCATTTGTAAATCACTTTGGATAAAAGTGTGTCGAATGAATAAATGTTAATGTGGATGACCTGAAAATCCCATCTTTTTTTTTGTCTTCAGATTTTTTTATGCAATAGGATCTTGTTATAATAATATTTTATTTTTATTTTTTATTATGCAACAATAACAAACACAAAAACAAGACAAAACAGTAATGAACAATAATAGACAACAATGAGGGCTACATGATAAAACATTAAATTAGCTTAAATGTTTTACACCATGACAGAGTCTAACATGCAGTTGAGTTTTTAGATTTTCTCAAGGAGTCTAAATACATATCAAACTCTTTCTTAAAAAAAAAAAAAAAAAAGGATTTTTCTTTGAAAATGTATCTTTGTGATCTTGTTTTAATTTTATTTGATTCCTTTCAGATTGTGATGCACCATATTGTGATTACATTAGATCATTCTAAATTATCTCCAGCCATTCGTTTAGGATTTGTTGACTATCTCTTCCTGATTCAGATTCAGGTCAGTCTCTGGGCTCAAATAGGCATTTCTTCCCGTTCCTGCAGTCCGGTGTAGAAAATAACATCTCAAGAGACTGTGCACTGCATGTGACCCCCAACACTAACTCATATACAGGCAGCTGTGAAAATCCACAGATGAAGGCATGCAGCTTCAGATTCAATCAAAGTTTTGAGTATATTTTAGACTCAAAAGAAAGTTCAAAGTTCAGTCTGCACTGAATAAGTCGAGTGCTTGTGTGGGTTTAGAGGTAAAGCAGTGTGTTGGTGAAGGATTCTGATGCTGTTTTGAATCTAGTGCGCTCTTTAAGTTATTCAAACAGTTATGTTAAAGGTTGTTTAAGAAAATTAAATAAAACTGCACATCCTTTCAGTAGGAATAACGAAGAAAAAAGAAATGCACACTACTGATAAAAATGTTGGGGTCATTGATACTTTTATTCAAGAAAATTGTATCACATTTTTCAAAAGTGGCAGTAAAAAAGACATGTTCCAAAAGATTTGTATTGCAAATAAATGATGTTCTTTTGAACTTTCTATTAATCAAAGAATCCTGAAAAAAGAATCTATCACAGTTTCAACAAATATATGAAATTGCACAACTGTTGCCAACATTGATAATAAGCATATTAGATTTCTGAAGGATCACGTAACAGAAGACTATAAAGTAAATAAATGATGCTTAAAATTCAGCTATGCATCAGAAATAAATTACATTTGAAAATACACTCACCTAAAGGATTATTAGGAACACCTGTTCAATTTCTCATTAATGCAATTACCGTATCTAATCAACCAATCACATGGCAGTTGCTTCAATGCATTTAGGGGTGTGGTCCTGGTCAAGACAATCTCCTGAACTCCAAACTGAATGTCAGAATGGGAAAGAAAGGTGATTTAAGCAATTTTGAGCGTGGCATGGTTGTTGGTGCCAGACGGGCCGGTCTGAGTATTTCACAATCTGCTCAGTTACTGGGATTTTCACGCACAACCATTTCTAGGGTTTACAAAGAATGGTGTGAAAAGGGAAAAACATCCAGTATGCGGCAGTCCTGTGGGCGAAAATGCCTTGTTGATGCTAGAGGTCAGAGGAGAATGGGCCGACTGATTCAAGCTGATAGAAGAGCAACTTTGACTGAAATAACCATACAACCGAGGTATGCAGCAAAGCATTTGTGAAGCCACAACACGCACAACCTTGAGGCGGATGGGCTACAACAGCAGAAGACCCCACCGGGTACCACTCATCTCCACTACAAATAGGAAAAAGAGGCTACAATTTGCACGAGCTCATCAAAATTGGACAGTTGAAGACTGTAAAAATGTTGCCTGGTCTGATGAGTCTCGATTTCTGTTGAGACATTCAGATGGTAGAGTCAGAATTTGGCGTAAACAGAATGAGAACATGGATCCATCATGCCTTGTTACCACTGTGCAGGCTGGTGGTGGTGGTGTAATGGTGTGGGGGATGTTTTCTTGGCACACTTTAGGCCCCTTAGTGCCAATTGGGCATCGTTTAAATGCCACGGCCTACCTGAGCATTGTTTCTGACCATGTCCATCCCTTTATGACCACCATGTACCCATCCTCTGATGGCTACTTCCAGCAGGATAATGCACCATGTCACAAAGCTCGAATCATTTCAAATTGGTTTCTTGAACATGACAATGAGTTCACTGTACTAAAATGGCCCCCACAGTCACCAGATCTCAACCCAATAGAGCATCTTTGGGATGTGGTGGAACGGGAGCTTCGTGCCCTCGAAAATAATAGAATGGAGATATAACTATATTTGAAACCATTTTTTAGATTACCTAGGTGTTAACAATAAGATTTTGTGGTTTGTACAATCAATTAACACTGTTTTTTGTCATTTTTTACAAGATGGAAAAAATTTGTCACCAAAAAAGTCATTCGGTTTTACCACTGATTTGAAAGTTAAAAACTGATTTGACATTGATGTTGAGATAGTATATAGTGTGTACCACAGAAGAAATATTAAATAAAATTATCACTGATCTCATAAATGTAATAGTTTATTGGACTACTCTAAACACTCCAACATATTCAAGTAAAACATTGCACAGGGAAAGGAGAAAAGGGGAAATGTAAAAAAAAAAAAGAGCCTTATCTGCTTTATATTTGTGTTATTGTAGTTCCTTTAGTTATTAAAAACAATATTATTCCATTTAAATATTTACTATCGGTTTTATCGAATGAGCTTTTGACACTTCAAAATCTTTAAAATACCTTTATATGTAGTAAAATATAATTAGGATTCAGTAAAAGAGGTCAAGTTGTACTACCTTACATACTTTGGATGTTATATATTAGATTTTTTATTATTATTAAGGCCTTTGGAGAAAAAAATGACCCGTCACGTCATTGACCCATATATATTGTGTTGTTCTGAACATGGTCAGCAGAGAGAGCCGCTGTAATGTCGACTGACCGCACGGCTCTGTCCTAAACCTATAGGCCATAGAGAAATGGTGATTATTTCTCTCACTTTCCCAATATTTTGGTATGCTGTATATTTAAATACTTTGCCTTTGGTTTATCAACACGCTAATGCCAAACTCTATAGGAATCAATTGTGATGTAGGGAAGACAGCACGGGTTTGGCCCAGAGCCAGGGAGTTTTACGATAGATCTAGACTGGGTTTGTTTCTTTGCTCTGAATATGCTGAGTGAATCATAGACATAATACATGTATTTATTATGTCTATGGAGAGAATGCCTGCACTTAAAGCGGACTTCTGTTAAAGCAGGGTTAAAACAGTAAAGCTGCTGCCACCTACTGTTCAGAAATACACACACAACCTAAACACTGCAAACACATTCTATTGTTAATCAGCATATTTGTCTATGTCAAATGATTAAAAAAAATTAAATATAAACATCTATATTTAAATAACAATCTTACCTTTAAAACTAGATCGACTTCACTAAATAAGCTCACTTTTTTTTTTTGGAGTGATATTTCAACTGGAAATGTGCAATAGGTACAGGTAATTACATTCTTACTGAATACATTCAATGTGAACATTTAAAAAACATTTAGGAAATTTCCAGCATTATAAATTCTCAAGCAAAGAAGTCTAATCTCAAGCAATGCTTTATTAACCTTAAATCCAGTCCTGCTGTTATTTCACCATGATATAATTATGATATACTGTAAAGTGAATGCACCTGAAATGCATGTAATTGAACAGTATTTAAAAATAAGTACAGTAGTTTCATAGTGAATCAATGCTACTCTGAGATCCAGTGAAATGGTAAAATAATTATTTTGCTCAGGGTCATCTACGTAAAAAGCCTGACGTTTTTAGGACCAATCTGCTCAAAATGATCTACTGCATGCAATATTATTAAGCATAAACCTTAACCAAGTTGTTTTATTAGTGTTGGCACAGGGTTTTATAATGCTGGCCAAACTGAATAAGCACTAAGCTTTAAGCTTCTCTGACAGGAACTCTGAGAAGTCGATAATGAACTTCATGCATAGCACATATAGTCTGTTGAAAGTCTCTGCATTCTCACGGACACACGTATCATAATATGTGTGTGTGTGTGTGTGTGACCTTCAGTAACCCGTCTGCTCTCAGTTGAGTTTCCGATGCTTGGGAAGGTGTCTTTACAAAGTTTGCGTCAGAGTAAGAAATCATTTCCATACAATTGAATGTCTTTTAAGACTCTGCTGTCGCCAGTGTTCAGGGTCACTCAGCCTGTTGAATCTTTGTACTAAACCTGGAACGTTCCAGTAAATGTCACATTCGGTGCACTGCCATGATGACAAATGACAAAAGACATGATGTGGGTGGATGAAAGGCTATGGTTTAATTGAACAAACACTCCTGTTGGTCCGGATGGGACTTGATCCGAGTTACATCACTGGACACAGTCAGGGAGGAGTGTGTGTGGCGACACACAGACAAGACTCATTACATGTCACACACAGGCAAGCTGCTGATGTAAATGTCCATATAATAAATAAATGAGCTTTTTCATAATTGTGAGGCAAAGCATTAAATTATGAAGGAAAATGTCTAATTTTTATATTTATTTTTTATTTCATATGTACATGATTTTTTTTTCTCATCAGCAAAAGACGTCATCACAATCCTACAAATGTGGGAAAAAAAGGTAAAATTAGTAATTATATATTGCAAGAATTACATTTTTTAATTATTTCAGTTGAACTCTATATTAATGCGCTGATTAAAATGGTTAATGAACCGTTATTTGCACTCTTAACCATGGTAAAATGGGACAAAAATAAAAATATATGAATAATAATAATAACAACGAATTAATTAATGCATAAAAAAGACACCACTTTTCTACAAAGTTTAATTTGTAGAACACGTTTTATTATTTGTATTGTTTATATAATATATAATAAGTAAAATAAACAATTCTTCCACCAACAAAGAGTATAGAAACTCTGCATTAATATAGAATTCCACTGATATGCAGTCGCATATACTTGTTATAACAGCTTTGAACATGGCTTATCAGAAGAGCTGGAACATTCTGGCATGAGTTCTCACCTTTTGAGAGGGATCCCACACTTTTCTGTTCCTTATTTGGGACTAGAGCGCATGCAGAGAGGAAGAACAAGGAACAGGTGTCAGGACAGCCTGAAAATAGTTCTAACACTCCAAGCTACACAAACTCTGTTTTACAGTGTGTTTCTGGGACGAGATCTAGCGGTAGACGTCTAACTGGTGCCGAGTCAGGAGGATGTAATTCAGTCTCTCCGGCGGTACACGCATAGAGTCATTACGAGTTTAATTTATGGGGAATTGCCACTCGGACACCTCCAGCAGCAGGGGCCGCAATCTCCCAGTTTAGTGTCCCCCATGTAAGGTCAGGGCTCGAGAGGAAGACAGATGTCTTGTCAGGACCCAAATAGATGGAGAGCCGAATAGCTTTTTGGCTCTCCGAAGCTCCCTCTCCAAAGCAAAACATTTTAATTAGTGCACATTCTCAAAGCGGTTTCTTTTATGGGAGATTGCTAAAAAAAAAAAAAATAAAAAAATATTTAAAAATATTAAATAATATTGTGAAATATTATTACAATTAAAAAAAAAAATTTCTATGTGAATATATTTTCAAATGTAATTTATTCCCGTGAATTTTCGTGTCACATGATCCTTCAGAAATCGTTCTGATTTGCTGCTCGAGAAACATTTCCGATTATTCAATATTCAAAATAACAGCGTTTATTTGCCTAAAAATCTTTTGTAACATTATAAATGTCTTTACTGGCACTTTTGAAGAATTGAATTCATCCTTCCTGAACAACAGTACTTTATTTTAAGGTGTCCTTGTTACAGTGTAATTATACATTTAAGTACTGAGTAATATTAATTCACTTCATGTACTTACTATAGGGTTAGGAGTAGGACTGGTTTAGGGTTAGTTACATTAAAGTATGTATAATTAATAGTAATTACTATAGAAACTACATGTAACGTGTAACAAGGACACTGTAAAATAAAGTGTTACCAAAAACCCTTACCGATCCCAAACTTTTGAACATAGTGTAGTACTTATATATAGCAGTGAAGTAAAATCACTCTGGTACTTTACACCCCTGAACATATACTCTAAAAATAGAGACTGACCTGTATGAATGTGGGTGTTGAACTTATTTCTCTATGATCACAGGCTCTGTTGGGAAAGAAAAGCAGAAAGCAGTTCAGTCTGCTGGCGTTCAAAACAGTATTTGTCACCCGAACAAAAATGAGTGTGTTAACCGTCAGTGACACTAGAGTTTTAGCTCAGACATGTGGAGACTCTTGTTCTGTTTGACAAGTTCATTTTCTCTCCTTTCAATAGGCTGTAAATCATTTTACAATAACAATAAACTTGTCCAACCTCGTACAGAGGCATGCAGAGTGATAACTTGACAAACATAAAAAGAGTTCCCGGATCAGGTTAAGCATTTGTATTAACATAGCTTAGGCTGGATTACACTGATTTAGACGTCCATAAAGCGATGCCCAAACATACAAGCCTGTTTATAACACACTGACAGCAACATTAATTTTACATATTTATCTTACACTACTTGCATTTCATTGATGAATATAAACTTGATTTGATCTCTGGAATCCATGTTTTTTTTAATCATCACATTGTTTCATATCATGAATAGGCTACACATTATTCAAGCTCTTCTCTAACATACTCTTTCCAGCAAAAGCAAAATTCTCTCAATTTCATTTATAAATGCATTAGTCAAACGTCTGCATCATTGGTTAATCGCGATATTAAAAACGTGGCCTTGACTAAATCTACTCTTACAAGGAGCATGTAATTGTAATTGAGCATGTAATCCTTGGATTCATCTTAGCCAATGGATAATGATTTAATTCAGTCTTTTTAGACCAATGAAATACCACGACTTTTCCAGTCATTCTCGATTACTGTATAGAAACTGATTTCACAGACACTGCACGCATAAAGAATAAGAAAAGCCCATGAAATATTATGGAGCCGAGAATAATTATAGTCTCTATAGAATTTTCATGCCTTTTCTTAAAATTCCCTGATATTTAAACGATTTCCATGACCATGAGGTCTCAGTGTGCTCAGCAAAACCTCCTCTATTTGGCAAATAATGAAAATAATGTTATCACAGGCAATTGAAGAGCAGTGCTGTCAATCAAGACCGAATCTATCACAAACTCATGATGACTGGAAATACTTTTTTTGCATGATCAAAAATACTAAAGGCTTATCACAGACTCCACTTGAGTTAAGTCTATGATAGTTACTTACGTTTAACCTCCAGTTTGCAGCTAACCAAGGCCTCTCCGTGCTGGTTCTTGGCCCTGCAGGTGTAGACACCACCGTCAAAGTTTCCGGGCTTGCGGATCTCTAGGGAGCAGATGCCCTGGTTGTTTATTTGCCTGAACTTGGGGTCGTCACCAATAATCATCTGATTCTTCATCCATTCGATCCTTGGCTGCAAAGAAGTTGGAAAACACGATGAAAACGCGCCGCTTTTGCAGTCTAGAGTCAGTTTAGTGAAATCTTTTAAATGCATGCAACGAGCCAAAAATGAACTTTTAGACATGTTGGCTCTTAAAAACTAAGGTTCTTTATTGCCGTTGATGGTTTCATGAAGAACCTATAACATCTATAGAACCTTTCTATTCCTCAAAAAATTCTTTATAGTGGTAAAAGGTTCTTTAGATGATTAAAATGTTCTTCATCCGTCCTTCGGATGAGACGTTAAACCGAGGTCCTGACTCTCTGTGGTCATTAAAAATCCCATGGCACTTCTCGTAAAGAGTAGGGGTGTAACCCCGGTGTCCTGGCCACATTCCACCCATTGGCCCTTACCAATCATGGCCTCCTAATAATCCCCTTCCATTGAATTGGCTCTATCACTCTCTCTCCTCTCCACCTATAGCTGGTGTGTGGTGAGCGCACTGGCGCCGTTGTACTGTGGCTGCCGTCGCATCATCCAAGTGGATGCTACACACTGGTGGTGGTTGAGGAGAGATTCCCTGATATGATTGTAAAGCGCTTTGGGTGTACAGTAGTACATATGAAAGCGCTATATAAATACCTCATTCATTCATTCATTCATTCATTCACACTAAGGCAAAAATGGTTTAACAGTGGAAGTGGATTGAGAACATTTTTGTGATTTGTTGCCACTCCTTCCAAAATACGAAATGTGCTGTGATTGGTTAACTGGCCCAGTGTGTTATGATAGGCAGCGCTTAGCGTGTGTTTGGGAAATGTCCCGCCTCTCCATAACTGGAACAGGCATATCATTCCATAACATTCTTCTCAATTGTAAATATTTCAAACCTCTTCAAGCCTGATTCAGACCCTGACGTGGGATCGTGCAGAACGGATTTCATGCGTAGACTTTGCAACCACAGAAGTTTCAGAGTGGTATGTTTTTTGCATTTTTCTTATACATTATAGTTTACGATGTTATCCACCATTTAATCGTGATATTTGTCAGAAAACTAAGGTAATACAAACAGTAATCGATCACAAAACCATGGTTAATTTTCCTAAGGAGCGGTGAACCATCTTACAAAAGCAACAGAAAACAAGCTGTTCTCCATAAAATAATAAACAATGGAGTTATAATGTTCAGGAACTAAGTAAGTTAACCACTCTAACTTCGTCAGCCTTAGGAAGGTCAAACAAATGAGTTTTGGAAATGTTGTGGAAAAAACAGCGTCTCTTTGACAGCGACAACACTGTCTTCTGTAATACCTCGTACCCTTTTTGTTGTTTGCGTATTGGGTGGGGTTTATTTAAATGAGTACCATTGTGACTTCATAAGATCTGGAAAAAACACATTGTAGTCCAAACGAGCCGTTCGTTGTAGTTCTTGAAAAAGGGATTCTGTTAAATAAAATATCTCCCTTTGGAGTGGACTTTGAGCTTTGTAACCTTGCACACTAACTAAAGTTGAAAAAGTGGAAAAGCATAATAGGAACCCTTTAATGGAAAAATATTCCATATATGTATTGATAATAAAAAACTGGGCATCCCTGATGAATTTCAAATGGTCCATTTTCCATTGTGCTAAAAGTTACACAACAATAATACTGTTATTTATTTTATTATGTTTCTTTTCCATCCTACTGTAAGTTCCCAGCAACTGGGTGTGTTATTTACTCACCAAAGCCATTTTTACTTGCATGTGGCGCTTGGTGAGTGTTAACTTTGGATGCTGATCAACGCTATGCACACTTTCACTGTCATGGCCTCCACATATCGTTGTTTGGAAGCTCATCCCATCATAGTGATGTAGGAATCCCACTTATCCAACTCATGCGGTCCCTAGTCTAGTTATCTTTCCCACTAGGAGTTGCACTATCCCCGGTGGTATGTTAGTGGTGGATTCCTACACTTCAGTGGTCACTCAAACATGAACTGTAGAGCAGCTCTTGATGGATTAAGTGTTGATTATAGAACAGACTTCATTACAAAAAGCCCATCAGCACATTTTTTTGAATAATTTAACACATTAATGAATTGCATGAGGCTGCTCTGGAGTCAGAGGTTGTTTACACCTTGAGTGATTCAGGTGATCTGAACCCAAGAGGACAGCTCTAAAAATTTGGTCCAAATTGTTTGTGATCCAATCTCTCACATTCACCTGTCCGCCCACTCACCTGTCAATCAACCACTGCACTAAAACAAGAGTTTTAAACTTTGCAAGTTGCAAGCAGCTTAAAAAATAACCAACCAATTGGAAAGTTGGAAAAATGCATACATGCACAGTATAAAATACATGCACAGAACAGGACATCTTCGGCATGTGAAGCATGTGCATTAAAGTTCAATTAATTTAGATTAATTACACTACTTGAAATATCTCAAGACTTACTTTAACTAGTACAGAATCACTGCACCACTTTTCACACGACATCAACATCAAGCTTGTAGGTTAAAGGTAAAGTGTGTATTTCTGTGCAACTAGCCATCAATCGCTATAGCAGAAATAATGACGGTTCACAAACTATTACCGGAAAAATGGTCCTGCGTATGGATGCTTGAAAAAGCATGTACCTTAGGGAATCCCCTAACGGAGCAAAGCAGCTTGGTGCTGTAGCCCACAGTAGTGCTGCGGTCTGCCAGGGAGGTGGTGAATTTGGGTGGCTCGCTGAAGTCGTGTTCCTTGTACTCTGGAGGCTTGTAGTCAATGCCTAAAACACATTATAAAGATCAGACCACTGCTGAGGTCATGGGTTCGATTCCCAGAGAATACAACAAGTGATAAAAATGTAGGTAAATTGTATGCAATGAAACTTGCTTTGAATAATGATTTCTGCCGAATGCACAAATGTCAAGACCTGGTTTACTGGCGTTTACTAAAAATATTGTTAATTTAAATAAAGCTGAAATAAAATATCAATATTAGATGAAATACTTCTAATTTAAATTTAAATTAAATAAAAATTAAATGAAAAAATGAAAGCCAATTCAAAACTATAATAGAATATAAATTTTAGTACTAAAATGAGACTGGATGCCACGTCACTTTTATGACATGACGCACATCTAAACAGAAATATCATGCTGCAAATATGACACTCCACATGAATAGAGCTGCAGATGCCGTGACGGAAACCGATTTTACAAGATTGCAAGGTTGCATGGAAGCAAGAAGTGCATGATATGCCTGCGACGTTTTGTTGTACAAATAAAGATCTAGATATGCACAAGACCAGTCTAGCTTTGAGGACGTGGCATTATTTTTGGTTATTTATTTATTTTATTTTTGCATTCTTCAAACTATATAAATATAATGATACATGGATCTAAAGTAGATATTTTAAGACAGAGATAAGATATAGGAAACATTAAGACAAATCATGTGATGCTGAGCAAATGTCAAATTTAAGAAATGCAGGAAAGTTGATTCACCTGTCTTCAGGATTGTGGCTGCGGTCTTTGTAACGGTGGCATCTTCGCTGATTCCACACTTGTTCTCAGTAAAGGCCCTGAAGACGTAGGTGTTTCCCATGATCAGGTCTGAAATAGTGGCATTCATTCTGTGATAATGCTCCAGTACTGTGAACCAGTCCTGTGGAGACACAGCAGCTCAGGTTAGTCGACTTCAGACGCGACTACTGACAGTGTAGAAGTGAATTCTTCACGTGATTTCATTCGATTACTTGGATCCGAAAGGAACTGCATAAATAAACATTGCTTTCGAACACGGCCATCACCAACCACTGATTGAAAGTCTCCCCAACTCACGCCATTGGTCAAGGACTGAACAGGTCGCTCAATACATTTTTTATTTGAGACAATGAAATATGAATGGCGTAGTCATAGTTGTCTCTTCTGCAGAGCTGAAGTTCGTAAATTATGAACTTTACACAGTTATTGAACTGAACTGACTTGAGCTGAATAATGATATTAGATCTGAATAAAGTTTGAATCATTGATTCTGATATTTGATCACAGTGATAAAACATTTGAAACAATCTGTATTGTATACAGTGCTATATACTGTAAATAAAGCTGATTTGACTTAACTCTGCTTGTTGAGCTGGGATAGGAGAAAACATTTTAACACCAAAAAATACTTCAGCTCTAATATAGCATGGCATTTACATGGTTCTCCAAGGCACTTTCAAGAATACCACAGGTGTAACAAACATGGTAAATGTCAAAAATGTATGCTATTGCAATGCACCATGTCTGCCATCACAGTAATACCATGGTATGTAGTAAATGTTGGAAAAGCCTGTACCCCTGTCTTTTTGTCGGCCTTCTGGATGGTGTATCCGGTGATTGCTGTGTTTCCGTTATCCTTGGGTTCAGTCCACTCCAGAGCAACATTGAAACCCCAGGTGTCCACGATCTTGATGCTGGATGGAGGTCCAGGCAACTCTGGTGAACAGGTCGACAAGACAATTGCTGAAAAAACTCCTGCAACTAAGATACACCACAGTCCATGATGTGTACGATCTTTTATAACACCTACCAACAATCTGCAGAGTTAGCTGGGATTTGTCCTCAAAGCTTTCCACTTTCACACACATCTCATACACGCCGGAGTCGGCTCTCTCTGCGGCGCGGATGAAGAAGATGCTGTCCTTGTCGCTGTTGCGAATGTTAACCTTTTTAGTATCAATAGGCTGGCCATCCTTTGTCCATGTCACAGTAGGTTGTGGTTTGCCCTGCAGGTTAGAAAATAAGACGAGTATAGCAGAGAATTAACAACTCAAAGTGCTAATATATGCCTAAAACCGTCCAAATAAATTTTTAGCAGATCCAAGCATTCAAAACTGACTCAGAATTGACTGATTAGTCTTCTTCCTCTCTGAAAATCAAATAAAGAATAGTGTGTGCTTGTGAATAATGTAATATCAATGAAATAATAAGCCATAAAGTGTACTTAAAGAGAGTTCACTTTCATGACTGTTTCTTAACACACCTTTAAAATGTGCACTTTGTAATATCGTACAACATTTTTTGTAACAATTTATGTATAATGCATTATAAAGGTATTCATAATGTATGTTATAATGCATTGTATCTTTCCATAAATATTTGTAACCAATGCATTATGCTGAAATCGGTTGTTTGTCATGCTTTAATGCATTATACTTTCTAAAGGTGTAACATAAGTATTAATGTATTATAATTATTTATGAGACCATACAATGCATTATAAGGTGCATTACAAGGCATTATTAATGCATTAAAAGTACTTTTATGATGCATTATATGGTAACACTTTACAATAAGGTTTCATTAGTTCATTTTAGTCAACTACATTAGTTTTGACATGAACTAATAATGAACTGCACTTCTACAGCGTTTAATAATCTTTGTTCATGTTAATTTCAACACATACTAATATATGTTGCTCATTGTTAGTTTATATTAGTTAATACATTAGTTAATGTTTACAAATGAAACCTTATTGTAAAGTGTTACCCATTATATATATATATATATATATACACACACACTATGTCTATATATATACCTATATCTATCTATCTATCTATCTATCTATCTATATCTATATCTATATATATATATATATATATATATATATTTATGCTTTAAGTAAAGTGTGCTTTACAGTACATTTTAAATCATTATGTTTTAATAATCTATTGTCATGCACTTATTGTTTTATGTTTGACAAATAAACAAGCTTTAGCTAATGTTAGATTTAGCTACCTTCACCATGCATTTTTCAGTGAACTTAACATTTTTGTTTCATGAGATTACGTACACTGAAGGGAATAACAAGGTTGATCTTCTCTCCAACATTTTTCACGTAGCGCTGCCTCAGGTAACGCGGCAGACGGATTTTGGGGCGATCTGAAGGGAGAGAAAAACATTATTACATTGTATTTACTGCTTTCAAACACTATGAGCAAGGTTACATTATTGAGATCTAATGTGCCTTATTGCGCAAAGATGGAACAACTTTTTATAAAGAAATACATGCTCTTATTTTATTGGTTTATAAATAAAAAAAAAAGTATTTTATTTTTTAATCTCAGGCACCAAAACAGAGGAGAAATCTTTGGTTTTATGCAAGAAAAACTCGCTTATTTCACAATTTCACTTCACTATTTAGTGAAGCAGAAAACTGACTAAGCTAACCTTACGGTGACCCGGGCTTTCCAGAATGCAAGCTAACTGTAATTTCATCCTTAACGTTAGCTGTTGTCAGCGAAGACTGTCTGTCTACCAAAATCTTTTGCAAAACCGTAAGCAGTAGCACAAATGTACTGTAAAACACAGAAGGAAATCAAAGGCTAAAAACATTATGAGGAGTCAATTACAATGACACACTTTGAGCTAGCTCACATGCTAACGGCGCTTCTGTTGAACTCATCACAGCTTTAAATAGATCAGTCCTATTACACCCCTGTCACGAATAACTTATGATGGAGATCTTTAGTTACATTAAAACTGCTGAATTACAAATAATACTATATCCCGGAATCGCAGTTTAACATTCATTTCTAACAAAGCACCTTCAATGCTAAAAAAAAGGATGCATGCATGCATGTAATTAGGCAGCCTCTGCATTTTAGTCAGCATGTAATATGTCATTATATAGCATATAATGGTGAATTTGTCTCTGTGAAGTGTTAGCCGAATGCTAACTCTTACAGGCTCCAGCATGCCTCTAAATAAACATAGCATCTCTAGCGAGCTAAAAAGTCTCATGGGGTAACCTTAGATGCCACTTGACTCCTCATGCAGAGCGAGAACATTTGGGAATGTATCCCACCCTCCGGCTAAAACCTTTCACACTTGTCGCCATCGCTCTTAAAGGAAGTAGCTTGACACTAGTCCAGGCGGCTAGCTGTCAATGGCTTTGAAGCCATGTAAAACCCTCTCCACATAATCCTTGCTAATGCACGACACTTACCAACTAACCATTTTCTAAGTTTTCTTTTTTGAATCGCAAAAGACATTTCATGGCATGCTTCGGTGCATGAAGACCTTTAACGGGAAGATCTGCTTATATTTCCCTCCCCCTCTTTTGCGTAGACCGGATTCAAGTTACATTCCAATCCCGCTCGACTTTCCATTCTACATTTATGATTTCTTTCTTTAGACGCTGGACACTCTTGGAGTATGTAAAGCGACTGCAAGCATTCGTACACAAAAACTGGTTTGCACAACGGCTGCGATAATGCGGTCGACTGTAGAGTACTTCAACGTTAACTGCCTCTTGTTGCTTCACAATGTTTAATATCTCAGCTACTTAAAGTACAACCAACAACAGTAAAAAATATCACTGTGCCGTTTATGATACGCCACAGATACTTCTACTTTAGATATAAGACTTCTGCCTGATCTGAGCTGTAAGTCTGTAAGGCAACACCTCTTCATGCTAAAGCCAGACCCTTGTCAGGTAGATTCATTTAGATTTATTTTTCACAACTGGTCACCACTCAGAGCTAATTAGGGGGCTCTGTAGACCAGCATGAGACGTTTGCCTGACGTGGTACCAGTTTCACCTCTCCAGATAGCTCTGAGGTCTGGGATACTTGAGATTTAAGAGGTGGGCCCCCGATACATGTGCAGGCAAACGCAGGGTAAATCTACGCTACAACATTTACAGTAATTATGTCCAAAGAAAACTGGCTTAGATCTGAAAAGTGAGAGGGTACAATTTTATGAAACTTTGTGAATATTAATTTAATCCATGAAAGCAATTCATTTTCTGTGAATGCCGCTATAGGTAGCCTAAATAATGGTAAATAATTACGTTTACGTGTTTATGATTATGATAATGCATTAAAATACCATGACAACAAGTAACAGTGTGCAATATCAAGCTGCATAACAGATATTTTTTGTACAGCTAAAATAAATGGAAGCGGATGAGACCGGAAGCATTGACACAATCACGTTACAGTGGCGGCGCCTGCTCTTACATTCAGAATAAGGTGAATAAGCTTTTGGTTTTTGCATTACAGTTCAGTTGCACTTAAAATTGTTACAATGGCTGCTATGATACACTATCATTCAAAAGTTTAGGGTCCGTAAGAGTTTATTCTAAAGATCTTTTCCTATTTTATTCAGCAAGGGTGCATTAAATTTATCAAAAGTAAAAAAATAAAATAAACAAACGGTCTATTCATCAAAGAATCCTGATTTTTTTTTTGTAAAACTGTTTTCAACTCTAATTGAGCAGCAAATCATCATATTAGAATGATTTCTGAAGGATCATGTGACACTGAAGACTGGAGTAATGATGATTAAAATTCAGCTTTGCATCAACAGGAATAAATTACATTTTAAAATATATTCAAAAGGAAAACAGTAATAATATTTCGCAATATGACTGTTTTTACTGCATTTTTAATCAAATAATATGGTGTGCAGAAGAGACTCTTACTGAGCCTATATTAGTGTATGTGTTTTCAGAGCTTACCCACGACCTCTCTGACCAGGACGGTGTCGGGCAGAGCTGCGGGGGGGCTTCGGCCGCCGGGGTTCACGGCCACCACCCTGATGTTCAGCCGGTCACCAGTGGTCTGGTTCTTAATCACATAACGGCAGGACACGGTGAGCTCCTCGTTAACGGCTTTCCAGTCAGCAGCTGCGATACAGAGGAGAATGAAAAATGAAGAGTCGCTCATCATCTCAATCAAGTGATCATCTACGATTTGCATCCCATTAATTATCATAAAAATTGATTGTTGATTAATTGCACATTGATTGTAAAGCTTTTGAAAGGGCCATATTTAAATAATAAAACTTCAAAAAAAAATTATTTAAAATGTTTCAATTAATAATTAGAGGTTTTGATCTAAGATTTGCATCCCATTTACAAGCATAAAAATGTATTGTTGATTAACGGTACATTGCTTTTAAAAAGGCCATATTTTAATAAAATTATTAAAAGCATTATTATTATTATTATTATTTTTAAGTACTATTATAAAAAAAAAAAAAAAATCTAAGATTGATTGTTGAATACTTGCACATTGATAGTAAAGGTGATTTTTAAATAAAATGTAAGTATTAATTAAAAAATAGGTTGCACTTTATTTTACAGTACGTGTTTAAGGTTAGATTTAGGGTGTATGTTCAGGGTTAGTACCTAGTTAATACCCAGTTATTGTAATTACTATTATAAGTACATAGTGTGTACATGGGGAACAGGACTGTAAAATAAAGTGCTACCAAAAATGGATATACATTTTTTTTTTTTATTATATAGATATTGAAATAAAAAATTTACAGATTTTGCAATGAGTCAAATTATGTTCCCCACACTTTTCCCCCAGAATTTATGTGTCTCTTAACTGCTGGGTGAGCAAGTTGAACTGTTTTTACATGTGCAACTGACATGACTGCAACAGCCATGGTGTTTTGCTGGCAGACTTCAGCGTAGCGCTTCTAGAAATGCCTCACTCCATATAGGGACACAACTTAGGTGGGTGTACAAGCTGCCGTTGACATATTAGGGACAGGTGCAACTGAGGGTTTTGACCAGCCAATAAAATGCTAATGAACATTTGAACGTTACGCCGTGTTTAATTTAAGGTACGGTATTGTGAGGTGGCATTTTAAGATGCAAGTACTTGGCGGGCTACTGTAATCAAGTGAAAAGGCCTTTAGATTTTAAATGTAATCCTCATTGAGGGTTTTATTAAGCCAATGAAAAAACTGCTTGTCTGAAACCGAAAGCAGCTGCCCAGTAAGTTGATGCCTAAACAGGCAGCGTTTTTACATCTCAATATCTAGAACAACTTTCGGTTACACTTTAATTTAAGGTGTCCGTTTTACACTGTAATAATGCATTTAAGTACTGAGTAACTACATGTACTTACTATAGGGTTAGGGTTAGGATTTGGTTGAGCGTTAGTTGCATGTAATTATGCATAATTTACTGTTATTACTATGGTAAGTACATGTGTAACAAGGACACTGTAAAATAAAGTGTTTCAGGGTTTGGTTTCAGATTAGTTGCATGTAATTATGAATAATATATAGTTATTACTACAGTAACTACATGTAACAAGGACACTGTAAAATAAAGTGTTTCCTGGTTTGGTTTCAGAATAGTTGCATGTAATTATGAATCATTTATAGTTATTACTACAGTAACTACTTGTAACAAGGACACTGTAAAATAAAGTGTTTCCGGGTTTGGTTCTGGATTAGTTGCATGTAATTATGAATAATTAATAGTTATTACTACAGTAACTACATGTAACAAGGACACTGTAAAATAAAGTGTTACCAAACGTTCTAGTAGGAAGGGTGTTATGATGCAACATTGGATTTGGACGTGTCTCGATCCATTCCTACTGAATTTGTTTAGATCTGCAGACTTACTTCCATCCTTGCAGATTTCCACAGTGTATCCATCCAGACCAGAGTCTCCAATGGTGGCTGGAGGTCTCCATGAGATCGTGACCGAAGTGTCATTGACATCCTCGACGCCGAGCTCGAGGGGCTCGCTGGTGGGCTCTGGAGAGCAAACACACATTCAGTATTTGAAAGTAAAATCGGACTCTCCATTTAATGGCACAATTGGAAATGGCACAAAGCATGGGCGAAACTGAGGTGATCTGAAGGTTTGGATTCACGTGGGTTTACCTGCCGGTGGGGGGGGTGGAGGAGGTGTAGGTGCTTTGACTTCCTCAGCAGGCGGAGCTTCAGCTTCAGCACCAGCTTGTGTTAAATAGGCAGGGCATATTAATAAAAGCAGCATTTAAATAGAGCTTCAGGCATTAATTTAGTCTAAAATTATGGAATCATAGCCCAGTTCGTGACTGAAATATGACAAAAATGTTCCTCTGATATAAGAAAAATAACTATGTACAGTACTATCTTAGAGAGATCCACCCATAGAATTGCACTTTGGCAACTTGATTTCAAGAAGCATGGAAGAGTGTGGGGTCCACATGCGCGCTCAGTACCTGCAGCAGGAGGTGCTGGTTCTGCTGGTGGAGCTTCCGCAGGAGGAGCCTCCACCTCTGCACCTTCAGCACATTCATAAAAGCAGCATTTATATAAGAGCTTCAGGCATTAGTTTAGTCTAACATTATGCAATCGTAGCCCAGTTCTAAGTCTTTATTAGACAAATGCGTTTTAAAGTCAACATGAAATCAGTACTGGCATGCTGAAATCAAGATGTTTTCACATTGCAAAAGTAAAATGGGTTGCAAAACCGATCTTTAATGTTGACTTTGACTTTTTCAGAACTGGGAAGCATCAGGACTACAAATGCAGTGCGTCAAGTAAAAGTACAGGAGCTGTTTAGCATTGGTTTACCATGGCTTTTACCATCAGCGAGGCCTCAGTAGCGCGTGCAGCGGCTCCTTTAGCGACGTGGACAGCAAATCAGTTTTAAATGTTAGTAAAATGTTAGAATGGCTCATTTTGCATGCGTACAATATAGTTCAGAAAACAGAAACAAGTAGTCGTAGACCGATACATCAAACAATATCTGGTCGTTTTGAGATTACAGCCATAGATAATGGACAGTGCACATTATCTGTATTAAAATAAATGTTAGTATATTTAATCTTGAGTAAATATAGTTTAAAATGATAAGAAATTAAAAAAACAACAAACCGTAAGCTGTACACAAATAAATAATGAATATAAATTATATTCATTACTTTTGTGTCCATCTAATATTCCATTATTTTAATACAAAAGAATATTTCTAAAGCCAACAATCACTGAAGAATTCCCCATAATCATTGACTTACCTTCTTACTGGAAAAGACTGGGTTAATCAAAACATCATGGCTAAATATTTATTATTATTATTAATATGAGCTCTCTGTGGAACTGTAAATAGAGATGTCTGTGTTTGTCACAAGCTGTAAATACCTCTGGCTTATAAGGCCTCAGCAGATATAGCTTAGGGTTAAAATAATAATTGCACAGGTGATGAAGAGCATGCTTTGTTCTTGTTAGAGAGTAAAGCACACAGATTATCATGTCAGTTATTGCAGATTATAGCGAAAGATTGAGTTTATGAACAAACTGGTTTTATGCATGAGCTCTGAATATTGCATTGGTGGCAAAATTCATTTTATTTGTCTGCATTTCACAAACGCTTTCAAAGGAACTCTGTGTTATTCTGCACTCTTGTGAGAAGTAAACGTCAATGTATTGCCTGTATATTCTCTGAAGTAGCATGCAAATAGATATATGGTAATCACTGAATACTATCTGATACCATGGTACTGCTTTAGTACATTTCTCTACGGGAAAATAACAGGTTATTTTAGAAGAAACTCTGGTTATCATGATATTTTTGAAGAATGTACTTTAAGTTTAAATCATAAAGTGGAGTAAATGAGCAGATCAGGCGTCGAGTAGGTCAGGCCGAACAGCTGGTATGATCAGTATTAGACGTTAACAGGTGTAAACGCTCACTGGTGTTTTTTTTAACCCATCAGCTGTAGTCAGGCGTTTTCCAAGTAGCTTCCAAGAGTTCTTGTCTCCAGCAGCAATGTGCACTGAGTTCTCACGCATTAAAGGTTAATTGTTACATGGCATTGCATCTGTGTTAATGTTTGTTTGCGTTTATTATTGCAAATGATAGAGTTGATCTCACAAAAGTAGGGTCATATTTCTCCAACAAAGATTATATTGATGCATAAAAAAATTACACCTATTTTTTACAACCATAAAGACTTTTTCTTCACATGCATAGTAACAATGTTCATGACAAACACATGCGAAAATATTAAATTCCCACTGTAATGCTACAAATAATTATTTAAATGGTTCTACATGGCAGTATTATTATTTTTTTTTTAATACATGGTGATTTTAAATATGCAACTTATAATTTCTTATTTTTTCTTGCAATTTCTGACTGAAATATGACAAAAATGTTCCTATGTACAGTACTTTCTTAGAGAGATCCACTCATAGAATTGCACTTTGGCAACTTGATTTCAAGAAGCATGGAAGAGTGTGGGGTCCTCAGTACCTGCAGCAGGAGGTGCTGGTTCTGCTGGTGGAGCTTCCGCAGGAGGAGCCTCCGCCGGTGCACCTTCAGCTGGGGCGGCTTCGGCCGGAGCACCTTCTGCTGGGACGGCCTCCGCTGGAGCAGCTTCAGCGGGTGCTGGTTCGGCGGGTGCGGGCTCAGGTACGGGTTCTGGCGCTGGTTCGGGCGCCGGTGCCGGTGCCGGTTCCTCCTTCTTGGCGGCCTTAGCCGACTTCTTTATCGGGGCTGGTTTCGCCGGCATGCTTGTCCGCTTCAGGGATCCCTCTGACTTAACAAGTCCTTCGGCTCAGTCTGAAGAGGGGTCACCCCAGATTTATAGCCTAGGCCATGTGGCGCTGTGTCAACTCCTCCCCAAAAGAGTTTCAAGTGACTAGTGAGGGAGTGAACGGAGCTCTCAACATCACGGCCACTTCAGCTGTATATACAGAGTGCCACTGACTGCAGATAAGAGGTGTGCGGGTTGGGGGGAGGGGGTGTCTTGAAAAGCAGGCCTACAAACTAAACTGATTTAATTACACAAATTACATAATGAAGACAACAACAGCATTTCAATGTTTAGTAACGACAAAAGAAACCTTGTTCGATGGTTCAAACAAGAAAGTTCAACACTCTTCAACAATACAAACCAAAAATTAAGCACAAATGTGATGTTTATCTGAAGTCATTTTGGCTCATTAGTATGGATGAATTGGATCATCGAAGGTCAGCAGCAAAGACATTAGTTAATAAAGTGAGATTAAATACATAAAGTATATTTGTGTTAAGATATTTAATTAGTATAATATTGAAAATTCGGAGTTTGTATTTCACTGTTTTAATTGATTTTGAGGAATTACAACACAACGCCTCTGCACATGCGGACAGGAGAGCTGTCAGTCAATAAATGGGTAAATTAGGTTACTTATTTGAAAAAGTAACACAGATATTGTGTTAAAAGTAATGCACTACTTTACTAGTTACTTGGGAAAAGTAATCTGATTACATAACACATTACTTGTAAATGCGTAACCCCCAACAATAACGATGTGTTTCTGTCTATCTAGTTTAGTTTATATGTGACCCATGGATCACAAAACCAGTCACGAGTCGCACGGGTTTATTTATGGCAATAGCCAACAATACATTGTAAGGCTCTAAATTATCGTTTTTTCTTTTAAAATCATTAGGATATTAAGTAAAGATCAAGTTCCATGAAGATATTTCGTAAATTTATTTTTGTGAGTGAATGCGGCACAATCGCGAACATAAATGGACAACTTTAAAGGAGATTTTCTCAATGTTTCGATTTTTTGCACTCTCAGATTCCAGATTTTCAATAGTTGTATAACATATCCTAACAATCCTAACATAAATGCATAAATGAAAAGCTTATTTATTCAGTTTTCATGTGATGTATAGATCTCAATTTCACAAAAATTACCCATGTGACTTTTTTTGTGGTCCAGGGTCACATATGTCTCATCTCATCTTCGTGAAGCTTTGGCATTCGTGTCCCCATGACTTTCCACAGGATACTAAAGTTATTTGACAGATTTAACTCAATGCATTACACACTAAACATGCTCTGTGTACTTTAACCCCAGCACGTGAAAACATAAGAACACACTTAGCGAACGTTGTGGTTTTTTATTTTGACAGATGGACAATGTCTTGGTGGTCATATTACGAACATCCGAAGCATGCCAGTTCTTGCGTACTGGGCCACTCCATCGCTAACAAAAGCACAAGTCTTATTTCCTTTCAAACCACATTTGTTAATGACATTTTTTTTTTTTTCGTAAATGATTGTTGTTGCAAATGCAGGGCCACGCTATGTACAATGTTTACATTTATAATGTTCTGTACAAAATGGAACTTAAGTTGTAATCATTTGGGGGGAAACTTACAAAGAAAGAACGTAACATCATTCCTTTTATACGACCCCAAATTAGGTAGAACAAATCCGTAATTCTGCTTCACACATGCGTTACGACATTTAAACCCATTGCACATTGTAACTTACATCTTCTACCATCATATTACCTTTTATGCAATAGTATTGAGTTTTTTGAATCAATATCAAGCACTGCATGAAGTGAAAGGACTATTCAGCAACTTCTCACCACTTTGTATCTGTAATATTTTACATTTCCATTGGTCCTCTTTGTAACATTTTTTACATACAACTAAGCCACCTGATATGAAGGATCCATCATCATTCACGAGTTGCCCAAACTTGACCCCTGACCTCAAGACAGCACCATCAAGGCATACAATCACCCAAAGCCAGGGAGGAATCGAGTCTATGCAGTTCCTGACCTGTTTAACGCACACGACGAATTATTGCAATAATATAGTCCACATAAAAAGGTGCATTTAAGAGCTATAAGGTGAAACACAGCGACAGACGGACATAACAAAACACAAAGAAACCAAAGCTCAAGAGCGACTGACAAAAAAGCGGGGGAAAAAAAATCCAGTTTTAACAGTCACCATCCTTGTGCTGTCATTACAATTCCTGGACAGACAAAGTAGACAGTAAAAAGTTGCTGAATTGTCGCGTTAAATGGGACTTTGCACAACACAGCACAGCTATCACACGGTTACAGGCACAATAACCAGGAACATGATGCAGACAGTGCACAGCGGCTTTTAGTCACACTAATAAACGTCTTTTTAAAAACGGCTGACGATGAGAACGGTCCGCCAAAGTTATCTCTACCTCCTCACGCAAATGAGATAGAAATGAGATTCATTCCCTCAATGATTAGCTTTACTCACTGATCCGGATTCAATCTCAATGGTAATTTACCAACACCGTGCTGCGGTTTTGCTGGAGAAGCCTTCAGTGATGTAAACGGAAACCGCAAACGGTGCCGAATCTCCAGCAGAAAAGCAACAAAAGCCATTGACACACTGTCTTATGTCTGGAATGTAATCAAATATTAGACTTGAAGCAGCAGCGCAACTGAAGGAGGTTAAAGAAAACAGAATCATTTTGCCATCTTGAGCGTTACGAGTCTTCTCTATTTGGCTAATAAACTCCACAAACCCTCATTTTCTTGGAGAAGGAACTACGAAAAATCATATTTACACAGTAGAGTAATGATAATGCAATATATAAGATGAGTAGAAAGGAATGAAATGATTTGAGTTATATTTTAACTTCCATAGCCCAGATCTTACCTACATGCATGTTTGGATACTAGTTTCAGGTACAGAGATGGGAAATTACTGATCCACCACTGCTTTCTGTGAGCAAATCCTCTTCTATGCGAGTTACCTGCGTTAAGGACATACAGATGTAGTGGACACTACCGTTGATATGTTTTTTCTTTTTTTAACTACCATAGTTAAAAAGGAGGTTGATTTACTTTGACGTAACAATTCGATTTTTAGTGAGGCAAAATGTGATTAAACTACATCTAAAGAAACGTAATGCTTACAGCTCTAAAACTACCACTAAAAAGGATCATATAAATTAAATTATCACTTGGTCGTACCTACAGGTGCCCTTAAACGCCACAAGACTAAGGCTATTGGATGTCAAGTGCGGATTTTGCTAAACCAAGACATTTATGTCGGAAACTTTTTCCTAAAGTGATATCAGATAGCACCAAATAATCAAAAAAAACCAAACCAAATCTTCCGGCCGTGTGCACTTTGATGGGGCAATCGTACTCCGAATGAAAGGCTCGTCTAAAGCACTGAGTATTTGGTTTTCTACATTTGCACCATTTGCTACGAAGAGAGCAGTTAACTGAGAAAGTAGCTGTATTGAATCTAATTAGAGGCCTGAGATAACCAAACCCCTGAGCTGAGATCAGTGTCAAGGCCAAGGAAAACGTCTCTACAGTATCATTACAGTAAATCAAAGTGCACAAAAATAGTTTGTTTGTGACTGGGACGTCTCTCTGAAAACAAATGAACTTTACAATCGGTTACTGAGATGTATATATAGGGAACACAAGCTTCAGTTTTGAGAATGCTGCCCCCTACCAGGGTTATGTGCCTTATGCAGAATCATAATTTCGAATTAAATTGGAATGAAATTCAAAGACTTCTTGTTTAATAATGCATTTCCTTTTTCAGAACGAATTATCCAGTTAATTGACAGTATCAAATGAAATTTGTCTAATCATCCACTGAATAATTCATCAACATTAATGAAGTTTTTGTTTTAAAATTGTTACATTTCTTTGATTTGCAACTTTAATTCATAATTCATAATTCAAATTCCAATTAAACATCCTGTGTGTTGTGGCCAATTCGATTCAGATTCACATTTCACTTTAATTGAAAGGTGCCAATTAAGCTCTGAAACTTGCTCAAGGGAACATGATAGCACGCTTAAAATCTGTTATAAGGCATTCACTGTGTTAGAAAGAGGAAGAAAAGGTTTAAAGGGTTATAATTCACCCAAAACTTTAAAATCTCACACTCATGTTTTTCTAAACCTGCATGAAGTTCTTTCTTCTGTTGAACATAAAGAAAGATATTTTGAAGAATGAACAGTTTCTGGTCCCCATTGACTTCCATAGCATAGAAAAAAAAATACTAATGGAGTCAATGGGGATCACAAACTGTTTGGTTACCGACATTCTTCAAAATATCTTCTTTTGTGTTCAGCACATGAATGAAATTAATACAGGTTTGGAACAATTGAGGGTGACTAATTCATTTTTTGGGTGAACTATCCCTTTAACGAAGTCTGCATAAGTGTTTCTGAGACACTGAAGGATTGGGGTTAAACTATAGCTTATGCTATGGCCATATTCAAATGTGAAAGAAATGAAAAGTACAAAAAGCAGCATAGGCTAAAGTGGCCTTTAAAGTGTTACATCGGAGTGGAGACGTTTAATATTTCCCAGTATCTCCCATGTTGGCTGTAATTCATGAGAGCTTGACTGCAAGATGAAGTAACGCGTGCACACTTAATATTCAAAAACATTATTGATCTGCCTTTACTGACACTGTTGTATGAGAACTGAACTGAGCTGGAAGGTGACATCGTTTTTTGCAGAACTGCTTTACAGATTAAATGAACTAATTTAATAACTGATGATCTTTCCAACGGAACTGAACTGACTTCAGCTGAACAACAGCAGAAATGCATAATTTTCCTGCTTTGAAACAATCTGTATTATATAAAGCGCTGTATAAATAAAGGTGACTTGACTCGACTAGTGGTTTTAGCACCTGTAACGTTGAGTTAATATGGGCAGTAGTGGAACAGTAAAGGTTCCCGCGAAGAGAAATTACATCTGTATGTACATTTACATCCGTAAACAGAAATATGCAGACACAAATTGATCGTTATTTTCATGTCATATTGTCACTCTTTTAGGAGAACGTTACTTATGACAAAACATTGTTTTTGCAAGCCCTTACATAAAAGTACTGTGTAAAAGCATAAAAAAATGTGGTTTGGTCACTAACATGATAATACCATGCTATTTACCTTCAGTCCCAGTCACCATCAATATTTAAACTTTTCTTTTCTTCAAAAAATGTATTAAGGAAAAGTGTAGATTTAGGTGCTGTTACTGGTCACCATTTCTTTCTGAAGCTTTTCACTTTAATAACTTTTTTTGCCTTCACTAGTTCATTGTAAAAGGTCCTGAGGTGTGACAAATCCATTTTTAGAAGTACAGATATTCCATGTACTCTTTCGGTTCATTAAATCCACATGCATAATAACTTTTAGATGGAGAATAGCATGTCATAATGCAGAACATGCCAACTACCCATTAAAGAAAGTACCATGGTATTACCATGTGATAGCATCACTGAACCATGGTACTGCCACAGTACTTTTTTGCAAGGGACATTTGATTGAAATGAAAAAAGGTGGGATGGATAATATAATAACTTATTGGGTGAAATGCACTAATAGCATTTCTAGTAACAGTACAGTGTCATCTGCAGGTGTGGGGCAGCTGTCGGGGGTTAGGACCTCAGCATGGGCGGCAGGAGAGATGGAGGGGATGATGGGAACGTCAGTCGGATGTTCAGAGAGGAGGGAGTTTTGGATCTGTTTCTTTTTCCGGCGACTCGATGTAATTGGCAGCCTCTTGTAGTTTTAACAGCATAGCCATCTGGAAAAAGAGCAGAGTTATCAGGAACAAGAAATATTGAGATATTTCTTATGTAATAAGTGCTGATACAGTGAAGCCATCTAAAGTCACCATGAAATCAAAAATGACAATTCTTTCTTTTCTTTGCACAACGCTGCAGTGCTTATTATAAATGATTTATCCATGCACATTATTATTTTTCTAAATTCATATGCCCTTGTTCTCTTCATGCCGTGTGTCTCGGCAGAGGGCGGGTCTAAATATCCTCAAACTGACATTCAGATCCGCCTCTGTTTATAGTTAGCAACGCCCGACTTCCTACGATCCAATCAATTCACGAAGGACGAAATCAAATCCTGCCCGACATTTCTCATTCTCATTACAAAAGCCTTTTCATTCAGATATACGTCACAATAGGGAAGAAAAGACTTGTCGGATCTTCAGTTTCATGTTGACTTTAATGCATAGTTAATTACTTGTTTGAATGAACTGTGAACTGTGTGCATTTATAAAAGTCACATATTACATATATACTTTTTTTGGTGGTGACAAAAAAAAAAAAAAAAAAATATATATAGTGCAAAAATACTTGTGTTCCTATAAAAACTTATGTTCGAAAAATATTATCATTATTAATCTTGTCAAGCATGAGTTAAAAAATTGTCAAGCATGAACTGACTAATATTAAGCATTCATATTAAGTGTGTGAGCGCACGTATGATTTATAAGCTGTATATATATATATATATATATATATATATGTAAACTGTACATTCAAACCCCTAATCCCAAACCTACCCATCGCAGAAAACTTTCTGCATTTTTACATTTTCAAAAAACATAATTTAGTATGATTTATAAGCTGTTTTCCTCATGGGGATCAAAAATGTCCCCAACAAGGACAAACATTTCTGGAATAACAATCCTTGTGGGAACATTTGCTACCAGGACCACACACACACACGTGCGCTCACACACAAAAGACACATATATGTATATAATACATTTTAAATTTATATATGGTACTTAAATGATTGTTTTATGATGCTGACAGCCCTAATCCACACACTGACACAGCACTGACCAGTGGATCTGAGTCCACAGAGCTGGGTGGCGTCTCCTTATGCGTCCGCTCGTCTCCTGGCTGGCTGGGGCTGCCGGGGCCTGTGCTCGGGGGGGGCAGATGGAAGAGCTTGGCCTGGTCTTGTTGAGCGGACGGCCAGGGTAGAGATCCTCTGACCCACTCCACCGGATCCTCCCACACCGACTTCTGTCCGTGAACCTGCAGACGCACACATTCACACTTAATCTCGATAAAAACAAGTTAGAAAGTGACTGACATTTTTTCAGTCAAGTTTAGGATACTTTAACTCACCTTAATGCCATCTTTGGCTCCTTCCTGCAGGTATGGGATGATTGAGTGATTCCAAAGATCAATAAACCACGTACGGAACTCCTCTACTGTAACTGGACAGGACAGGAAGAAGCAGGGGCCTACGGCAACACAGATTGGACACAAATAGGTGGAGATACTCACTTTATTAGGCACATCAAGCTTGTTATTGAAACAAATGCCACTTTATTCTCATCCAATATGATGCCGATCGATATAATAATAAAAATTACCAATGAGGAAATCGGAGGTGCTATGTTTTTCCAGGAAGGTGTGAAGGTGGTACCAGAGTCTGGGCACCCAGTCCAGAACCCGCAGAAGATCTTCATTATTTATGCTCCTGGGATCCTCGGCCTCCATTAGTTTTCTGTGCAAGTAACGCACCAGGAACCCGTTCGCCGGCTCGACGTTATTGGAAAACATCACCATCCTGTATAGAGGAAATATATAAACATTTGGGGTTAGTAAGATATTTTATTCAGCATGGACACATTAAATTGATCAAAGTGACGGTAAAGATGTTTCCACAAAAATATGAAGCAGCTCAACTGTATTTAACATTGATAATAATCAGAAATATTTCTTGAGGAGCAAATCATCATATAATAATGATTTCTGAAGGATCATGTGACACTGAAGACTGGAGTAATGATGCTGAAAATTCAGCTTTGAAGAAAGCTAGAAATGAATGACTTTTGAAAAAATATATTCTCATCGAAAATGGCTATTTTAAGTTGAAATAATATTTCACAATATTACTGTTTATATTTTTAATAAAATAAATTCAGTAAGATTTCTTTTTAACATTTTAAACATTTTAACATTTTAACTCAAACTGTTGAACTAAAGTGTAGGTCAAGTAAATTAAATCATACATGTGTTAGTTTGAGTGGACCTCAAGTAAATATTCCACAAATTCAACAAATAAATCCACAACTTTATGTATACCCCATTTGATAACATTAAACCCAATTATATTATAAATGTGTGTGTAAACATATGAAAGAGAATAGCACAGAATGAACAGTCTGTGGAGAAATAAATCATGACAGGATGATAAGAGTCTTGTATAAGAATAAGAATGACCAGCTTATAAAGGTTACTCACCAAATGAATTAATAAATGAGCATGAAACATTTATTTGAAGTGAAATTAGAGAGAAGGGACTGAGGAGTGATACAAGAAACATAAAACTAGCACATCTATGGCTAGAATTGTGGTTTGTGATGAATTGTTGAAAAAGAGAGTTAGGGAACCCCATCTGGGCATAATAAAACACACATATTGTAACACTATAAAAATATAAATATCAGGAATGCATGTGCTGTATATACGTAGTGTGAAGGCAAGCAGATGTTAGTGTCACCCAAAGTGACAATCAAAACAAAAGCACATGATCTTCCAGAGGACGGAGCAACACGTCACAGCTGTTCCTTACTGACGCTCAATAAGAAGCGAAAAGGACCTTCAGTAGTAAAGTGCATGTTAGTACCAACCTGAAGCTGAGGTGTAGACCATGGTTAGGGGTCATCTTCACTGGCTGATTGGTTGTCCCAATTATATATGGACTGAAAAAGAGACAAAACAGCTCTTAACACCTTTAAAATGACTGGGAACCCCACTAGTCATGAAAGTGTAGAGTTTACACTCACCATTTGTGATATTTACAGGTTAAAGCACCATTAACAAGTTCACTAAGGGATGTTGGATCGTGCACATCATCCAAGAGGACAACCAATGGGATCTCGGCTGTGCTGCTCTCTCGATCAATCTGATTGGCCAGATTGGACAGATAGAGCTGAAGGTCCTTTTGGGATAAGGGACAAAACGCAATAAGAGATTATGTCAAGTCACAACAATGCAGATTGCTTCACAGTGATAAACAAGACAATAACAGTGTTAATGTTTACATTTATAAATTATAAAACATATTCAATTTCATCTGTAAAGCAGCTCTACAGAAGACAATATTGTCCTTATTCAGCTGAATTCATTTCGGTGTTATTTCAGTTCAATAACAGTGCAAAGTTCATCAATTAAGAAACAAATTCAATTTCATCTGTAAAGCAGCTCTAGAGAATTGTGTCATTATTTCAATAGTGTCATTATTCAACTCAATTTAGTTCGGTGTTAATTCAATTCAGTGTCAATCAATTATTAAATGAGTTTAAATTCAGTTATAAATCAGGCCTACAATTCAGCTTTTATTCTCATTCGACAGTGTTAGTGTAGTCAAATCAATAATATTACTGGATATTAAGGGCCAGATTTGCTAAACAGGGCAAATTAGCGTGAGCGCAATCCCATTAAAGCGCAGATGGGAGTGGAAAGTTCAGCGGATCGTGCTTAAAACGTGCTTTTTTGGGCGGTAAATAATGGCGCAAATACCAGTAAATTGACAATCGCAAACCTTAGTAAATCATCCTGTGTGATTAATTAAAATACTTCCCTCCCATAAGTTGTGCGTCTTGTTATGGATTTTAATTAATCAACTTTAATTAATCAACTAACATTTGTTTTTCTTGCAGGAACAACATTCATATGCTTTTAAATGTTTCCAAACTCTTTGGGGAAAACTTTGTGACTTTGAGTGTGTATAAATAACAGAAAGGGGAAGTGAAACTAGACAGATTACTAGTTCTCAAACCTTGTGATAAGTAATCACAAAAACAGAGTTTGCTTGTGCCAGTGACAGAGGGAAAAGGTTGGGGCTTTTGAACCAATTGAACCAATCATATTGAAGGTGACATGTTAGTCTTATTTGTTTTCTCGAATCTATAAAAACTGTTGTATTTGTGTTTTCTGGTGGGATTCTCAATGGAATTTGTCTGAGATCCTCCGGCCTTGCTTCTTGGGAGAGATTCCCTGAGAACTGCTCGGGAAGATCTCCTGGCCGTGATTAAAGCATTTAAAGGACATTTGCAGGTCTGTTTGTCGATTTATTCCTGCGCGGGAAGCTAGTTTAGGAAGTAAGCTAGTTTAGGGAAAAATCAAGTTAGTTATGAGTAAGAAAGCCAGTTGTCGACTGAAGACGCAAGAGCTAGAGTATAAAGGTATCGGTGTCGATTTGGAGACGCCTCAGGTAATAAGATCAATTGGGTGTCGATTTGGAGACACCCCAGATAGTTAGGTTTAGGGGAAAATCTACCACAGTCTCAAAGGGAAACTCCTAAAAATGTATATGCAATAAGATCAGTCGCAAAAATAACCCTGTCCACGGCTTTTCAGCGCTAATTTTTCACTGAGTGTCTTCAGTAAATCCTGACAAAAGAGGGTTTGCGCTTGCGCAAGCTGTTAGTAAATCTGGCCCTAATTGTCTCAAGCATGATGACCAAAAATAGCATTTATAAATTCAATTCAATTCACATTTATTTGTATAGCGCTTTTCACAATTCACATCATTTCAAAGTCCACATTACAATTTAGAGTCTGTTATCAGAGGTAACTGTCTAAGTTATGAATATGAATGTTATGTATATACTGTATGTTGGTTGCTCTGCCTCTTTACCTTGCAGGACTGGCGGTGCATGTTGAAGGTGGCGGCGATGGCAGGCGTGAGCTCTCGAGCGCTGCGCTCCACCAGGTACTCAGCGAGGCGATAGGTGAGGTAGGTCTTCCCTGTGCCGCTGGGACCCGATAAGATCAGCCGCCGGTGCTTGAGCAACAGACTGATGTAATGCTGCATCATGGGCTTCGGGATGAGCGTCTCGAACACTAGAACGTCCACACACTTCTCCTTCAGTCCTGCATTCAGGGACAACAGTGCGTGAAATCAAATATTAAGGACAGTACAATGTTTCAGATTACATTTACAATTAGTCTTTTGTAATAGTGACAAATGAGGAATATTTACAAGCAAGATGTCATACAAAAACTATTTGCAATGCCAAGTTTCAAAAGTAAGCTGTTTTATTTCATATGTAAAAGGGGTTTCATACTTCCATAATATTTATTTTCCTACTATGGAAGTCAATGGGGTCCAACAACTGTCTGGTTACTGACATTTTTTCTAAATATCTTCTTTTGTGTTCAACAGAAGAAAGAAACTCATACAGTTTTGGAGCAACTTGAGGGTGAATAAATGATGACAAAATGTAAATTTTTGGGTGAACTATCCCTTTAATCTTGTCCATTAATGTGTTATACATGCTCTAATGCTTCTTATTAAAATATAGCCTAGTTTTAAAATCTTAAAAACGTATGTGAAGTAGGGTGAAATCGCACCCAGAAATGAGGGAATACACGTTTTCTACCCGAGAGAACAGTCAAATAGCTTTATTTTCATTTGTCTGGGTGGGCTACAGCATCACACGGCCTCAATAAACAACGTAGAGTCGCAGCCAGCGCTTAAAATAACACCTAGACCAAGCCCTGAGGAATCTGGGTAACAACCCCAATACCCAGGGTCATATATCAGACCTGAGAGCTCGGGAATGATGGGATTGGGGGAGGGCGGTAGTGCTCTGGGTGGGCCATGGACCAATCACACGTCCTGCTGGCTGCTGTTAGTGTGAAACATTAGCAGTATATTGCTCTTCTCTGGTGATGTGAGCTATGAAAAAACCCTCATCAGCCACAGCTGAGACACATATGAGCATCATTTACACTGCAGTGTTGCCTGTGGGTATTTGCATTCTTTGTTGATGGTTATTGAAGATGGAAATCTGAAAATAATGGCTTGAAGCTCAAATGGAAAAATACTGAAAGATAGTGTCAGAGAAAAGGCAAGGCAAGGCAAGTTTATTCATATAGCACATGTCATACACTATGGCAATTCAAAGTGCTTTAGAAAGGAATACAAATAATCACAAAATAAAAGCAAGGAAAATTAAAACAGTTATTCATAATGCTTTACATAGAAAGGGATTAAAATACCACACTATGGCAATTCAAAGTGCTTTGCTTAGAAAATAAGCACAAAATAAAGGGAAATTAAAACCGCTATAAAAGGAATTAAAAGAAACAAATAATTTCAAACTCCTTGCGAGCAGTAAGCAACTGTAAGCATATAATATGGAAAAATGTTGGATGGTTGGATGAGGGAATTTTTATACTTTTATACTTTTTATACTGTTTAAGAAAAAAAATCATGTAAAATAAATTTTAAAATAAAAAAATAGGGCTGTGAAATGATTAATCGCGATTAATCACATCCAAAATAAAAGTTTGTGTTTACATAATATATGTGTGTGTACTGTGCATAATTATTTTGTATATATAAATACACACACGCATGTATATATTTAAGAAAAATGTGTTATTTTTACATATAAAATATTTATATTTATTAATAATACAAATATATATATATATATATATAGTATATATAAGCAACTCTTTCTTAAATATATGCATGCATGTATATTTATATATACAAAATAATTATGCACAATACACACACATATATTATGTAAACACAAACTTTTATTTTGGATGCGATTAATCGCGATTAATCGTTTCACAGCCCTAAATATATATATATATATATATATATATATATATATATATATATATATAAATAAATATAAATGTATACTATTTGGGGGGAAAAATCCATGTAAAAAATAAATAAATATATATATATATATAGTAGTCCCCAATTAAGATTATATTTCCTGTAAATTATTATTATTATAATTATTACACACACACTATATTTATATTTATTTGTGCTGTCAAATCGATTAATCACATCTAACAATAAAGTTTGTAAATATATATGTGTGTATATGTATGCATATATATATATATATATATATATTTAATAACATTCAGTTCATCAAACATTCATGTGCCTTTATACCTACAGTACAAGACCAGTATTAGACTTAACATGTACGTTTCATTGTTCCCCACACTGACCTTTCAGGGCGACGCTGATGCAGGAGGAGCCTGTGGTGGAGAGGCGCACTGGTGGAGTCTCGGGTGGATGAGCTCCCAGAACCCTCTTCAGATGACTGAGGCTGTAGCTGTAGATGGAGTCCTGAGAGAGGCCGAGACTGGAGCTCGGGTCCACCACCGATAAATACTCCTGCAGAGACACAGCGAGAGGAGAAGCATGTGCATGTTTTATTTCATGTGTGTTGTCCCTCAGACGACTGTAGGTGGCACTCACTTTAAAAGCCTGGATAACTGCAGAGTCTAGAGCAAACCAGTCTGTCCGCCCGCTGATTTTAACCGTGCCAATGAAGAACTCCAGCTGTTTCACCTCCTGTGAATGAGGTTTAAAACGTTAGAGCAGGGCAGAAGGTTGTTTATGGTTAGTGAAACAACACATTTATTTCAATAATTACATAAAATATTTATTTTTCATTTTTAAATATGAAAAAAATATATGTATATTTTCTGTATTTTTTAAAACACTACTTTACAACATTATAAATATATAACAAACAATAACATAGTATTCAGTAGCTTTGTTATACCTAAAATGTTACAACTTTCATTATAACTAAAAGTGATTTTTTTCTCTGTTAAGTGAAATAAAATAAAATAAAATAAAATATAAATGTTAGATTATAAACTTAAACTAAAATTAGAAATGTTGCTTTGGAAACTAACTGAACTAAAATACGTTGAAGTACCTAAACTAAAACACTTATAAATAAATAAATAGGAATATTATAAAAAATAAAAAATAATACAAAAAACAAAAGCACATAACAAATTGAATAAAACTCAAATTAAAATTGAAAACCAAAATAAAAGTTTAAAAATATGAATAAATACTATAATAGTATTAAAATAGTACAATGGCATATATAACACTGATTTTCAGTACAGTCCTGTGTGTGGCTCGTCTAATCAGAATTTGAATCTGAAGTACCCACTTTATAATGTACAGTATATGAGCAGCTGGCTCATCAGTATGAAGATGCTCGGGTAAAGCACTCACGTCTTTGAATAGGTGCTGATTGGGTATGCGAATCAACACTCTGATGAGACTTTCGTCCTTCTGCAAAGTTGTGGTGGGGCTTTGAAAGACATCTACGAGATGAAGAGATTTTAAAGTAAGAGTTCAGAATTTAAGGCCGACTGGATGTGAAAAATCCACATTTTGTGCATGAAATGTGTGTGTAAGAATGTGTCACCTGGGTAAGGCTCATTCTGTCCTGAAGTTTTGCTGAAAGATGATACAGATTGTCGTGGTGATGAGACGCCCAATGAGCCGAGGCCTGAGGACTGGGAGGCGGAGCTTGGGGGTCTGGAGGAGGGGCCACCCGTCTTCAGCTGGTCGTTCTCCGCCTTCAGGTTTTCTACCGTAACCTGACAATGCATTTATTGAGGGATTTAAAATCGGAAGTTGCAGTCATTTTTTCTTCCCTACTGTGACAGAATTAAACAGCTTTTTAAACAAGGAAAAATTTGGGGGATTTTTGGATCATTTCCCTCATTTGATATCTCATGTGAGTGACAGGGTGTATTTATGAGATGCGCTGATGATGTAAGACTTGTGTTTTACTGTTTTCCTTAGCCTACCCAGTGCGATGCTGCTGCATTGTTCATTCAAAACATTGCAGAAATAGAGAAGCTCAATGCAGAGAAGATCCTGGTTACGTCAAAACCCGAACCAAACCGTTCACATGGACATCTTTGACCATTACACAAGAGCCGCATGTTTAGAAAGTTATGTAAAGTTAAAAAAAAGTTAAACTTTTGTCTCATTCCACTGCATCTCATGTTTTTAAAAGCAAAAATGTTCTCTGTGTGATCGGTTCTTCATCTCTTTGTATTAATCTATGCATAAATACAAGTCGCTGTTTTGTTCATAGCTGTTCATGCAATTTACAAAATTATATTTGATTTATAAACGTTAAGTTATGCACGTTTTTTGTACAGACAGTCGAGTTATTTCATTGCTTTGAATAAACAATTGAATGCAGTGCATTAATATTTTGCTCATTGCGCCCTCTTGTGGCCTCAGGATACAAGCCAAAAGCTCTTCCCCTAACTGAAATGATGCTCTTTTTTCTACATTTGAGACCCTAAGAAACTCTATCAGTTCGGGACTCTGTATCGGCAGATACTCAGTATTCAATGACTCGGATCGGATCACACACACACACACACACACACACACACACCTGCATGTTGGTCATGGCCTCCTGAAGCTGCTCCAGCTGATGTGCGGAGCTCAGAGCCTCCAAACGGATGTCCGTCAGCTTGCGCTCTTTCTCCCATAGTTCAGTGCGTAACACTGACACCACTTTCTCTTCCTGCTCAGTCTCCTCAGGCCCTTCGCACGATCTGCCGTAAACACAAGTACAGCTTACATAACATGATGTATAATTCAAATCATCTCTTAAGACATGGTGTTCATAATGTGGTAACCAGTGCATGTCCTACCCTAATGTTGAAGTTGAGGCCTTTGCGGGGACATTGTCCACATTATGGTGTATTTTGGGTGAAGATGGGGCGGATGTGACCGGGGTTGCGATCTCCTCTATATCTGCGTATGGAGCTTTGGAACCCTTTTTACTGAAGGCCTTGTTGAAGGAGCTCCGCAACTACAAGTAGAGGAGAAATCAAAGTTTAACAAAAGCAACTCATTTATATTGAGTCTGTCTTTAAGAACGAATATAAAGTGTTAATGGAGTAGATGGTTTGGATTCATGACAGGCATGTATACGATTTGAAGTGTTTGTGATGGCGTATGCATTAAGACTCTTTAAGAATACATTTTTGCTCTTTGTTTTCAAGCAAAGCATTTAACTAGCATTAGTACAGTAGTACATATCGAACTGAGTTGTTGTTGTTAGCTAAACTCAAATTAATTATGAATTAAATAAATAGTATATCAATAATATGGTGTTTACCCTGCAAAAGTTCACAATAGAAGTGATGCTTGTCTCAGGCATTAGTTATTACAGTGTTATTCACAAAGCACATATCAACCAGTTGAGGAATGCATGAAATGATGGAGAGTAGTAGGACACTTGGATCATCATGTGCTAAGATTTTCAGTCAATATGTCTAATAATTGTATATTGTATTGCATACTACTGAAACAAGTCAAGTCAAGTATATTTGTATAGCGCTTTTCACAATACAGATTGTATCAAAGCAGCTTCACAGTATTAAATTAAAATAATACAACAAGGTTTGTTTCTAGTGGAATTTATTGATTGATAAAATCAAATTAAATATCCCCATAATATCCCCAACTGAGCAAGCCAAAGGCAACAGTGGCAAGGAACCGAAAAACACACATTCATCCTTTAAATATGGCAGATTCTAAACCTGAAAGCATCATTTTCTGAATTATTGACTGAGTTTATGTCCATATAATACATAAACGATGAAGATATTGATTGTTTCTTTAGATGCTGATGTGTTTGTGATGGATGCGGATGGGATGCGGATGGGATGGGGTGGGCTGGGTAAATTACTCACCTCGTAGACCTTTAAAACAGGGAGCAGGGAAGCATAGGAAAGAGATCAGAGTCATGCTCAATTGCAATGCTGGAACAGTGCTGTTCCCATGATGATAGCAAAATAATATACTACATAAAGCATTTTTAACACTGAACCTAAAGATACTGAACCTAAAGACATAGGGATATGTTCACAACCGGATTGGTCGGCTTTTATAATGTATATTTCACAATGCTGTGTTCTGAGATAAATGCGTTAGTTGTATGTGCGTAGCTACATATGATGGTATTTAGACCAGCTGAGAACTCGTGAAGAGCTTATGAAGTGTGTAAAGGAGTCAAAACAGCGTCAGGAATCCCTCCGTCACACACACAGATCTGCAGTGAGGAGACGCGGTTCTGATGCCTGTACTGAACTGTGATGGGAAACATCGCCACTATGATGAGAAATAAATAAGTATTTTTAAGCATTCTGTCCTTTTTGGGATATCACGTCCCGTTTTTGGTTTGTTTACAGTACATGTCTTGATCCATGATGCATTCATATTTCGAGTGAACTACCCCAGAATTATTATTATGTGTTATTACCTCATTCAGGCGGTCTCGGAGCGATTGTTTTGGTGCGGATCCGAGCGCGATTGCAGTTCACATATGCCTTAACGAACCGCACTAACAGAGCAATCGCACCAGGGTTCGTTTTAATCCAACTAAACATGCCGAGTGTGAACACACCCTTAATGCTAATGGATGCATGTTAATAAACAGCTGTGTTACAAAAAAAACCATAAACAATATACAAAAACATCTTATCCCTGCTGGAAAAAAACAGATCGTACTAGTTTAAGGTGGCCAGACTGGTTTTGAGTTTGTTGCTGGACCAGCGATCCACCTTATTTTGCTATTTTCTTTGAATGTGCGACAATTTCGATTAATTTGTCGCTTATAGGTAGAATAACAGTAATGCAGTAAACGGTAAACCTATTTGCATTTATAATTATGACAATAAATCCAAATAATATGACCACAAATACTAGTTTTCAATATCAAGCAGCATTACAGATGTTTTTGTACAGCTACAATAACGAAGCAAATGACATCGGAAGCCTCGCACATTCAAGCTACAAATGGCCACGTTCGCTCTTACGTAAAAGATAAGGTGGATAACCAGCTTGAACAAGATCTACCGGGTCAACTGAGCCGGCTGCACTAATAGGCCATCTATCCATTAGACATAATGTATATAGACATATCCCATAAATGACCAGTCTGGACTGGTATTCCCTTTTCCTCACCCAGCTCTTCTTCTTCTTCTTCTTGGCCTCCTGTTCCTTCAGGCTGCCGGCGCTGGAGTGACTGGTGATGCTGTTCAGACTGGAGATGCTCTCAGACGAGTTCTGCCGGTCCATCTGCAGCTCTGGGAGCAAAATATAAGAAGAACAATAGCTTTATGCATGAAATGATTAAATGCAAATACAAAATAATATTGTAGATCAAAACATCTTGATCATTCTGAACTCAGACTTCCAAACCTTTGGGTGTGGTGTCGGCGGTATTGAGGGCCCCTTGCATGAGGGACTGGGCTTCTGTGTTCTTGGTCTTCAAGATATCTATGGTTTCCTTCAGGTCCTGTAGCTCAGAATCCTGAAATTACAAGGCAAAGTTAAACGTATTTAACTTTACTCACCAAGGCTGCATTTATTTGATCAAAAATAACACTGTGATATTGTGAAATATTATTCTATTATCTATTTTAAAATGTAATTTATATCTGTGATCAAAGCTGAATTTTCAGCATCATTACTCCAGGTAAAGGTACATTTATGCATATTTTAAAATAAATTATAATACAGGGCTGTTGACTGCTTGATTCTGATTGGCTGACGAACGTTCTAAGGTGTGCAGTTATTGTCAGGGAAACGCACGGCTAAAGTAGTTCCAGCAGGTCTTGACCGCATTACAGTTCCATATCACTTCGCCAAATGATTTCAGTTATTTCAAAAGGTCCTTACAGTCTACAACAGCAAAAGAACCAAAACTCACAACGACACTGACCATGCAAATAAATATAGTTCACAATAGAATAAAAACAAACTATTTTCCCCACAAAATTACATTTTATTATGTACGTTAACCACATAGTCTCTCTCTCCCGCTCAAACGCACACACACAGTACGGACACACACTCACACAGAAATGTGTTGTTAGCACTGCGCTTTTATCAGTAAAATAGTTTAGCAACTTAAAAGCTACATGACATTTCTCACTAGCGAGGTAATAACGGCACTGTTCTTGAAGCAGATAAACTTACAGTTTCGCTATTAGTAGAGACGCTGCTGCCCGAACACTGTTGAGAGACGCACAGATTCAGGTAATTTACACACGCTTAATCTCTCTCTCTCTCTAATAACTGCATTAATAACTGCATTAGTCTACTATCAATGCCTCAAGCCTCCGTTACTAGCTCTAAAATCACGTTCTGGAATTAGCAACGGAGGCGTGGAATGAGATGCGTAAGTAATTAGTCCTTCACACAGGAGCGTTTTAACGACAAAAACCTGACAAATGTCTTGAAATACATCATCTGAACAATGTTCTCTGGAACGTTTAATTATTAGAAAATAATACAGAATCAACAATAATGCATTATTTTTCTAATAATTCAACGGCCCATCGTCAGTTATTCCTTACATATTATTTGCAAATAGTTTAAATTGATGAGGCTATTTAATAACTACATTCTTTTTTTTCTTCCTTTAAACACATTTTAATCATTTAATTCCTTTAAATACCCCCCCATGTTGAAGCCTTGCTGTAAACTGACCTTCTGCTCAGAAGTGACCGACAGACTCTGTAGTCGTGCTGTCATGAGGGCCAGACTCTGTTCAAACGCCGCCACCAGGTTGGCCTGCAGACAGGAACAGGTTAGTGTCTGACATTCTGCATCATTACACACAACACACACACACTCAGATGTGTGTGTCTCCATCTGGACGGGAGTGACGGGAAAGGACGGGAATCAAGAACAGCTGTTGAAATGAATGGATGGATGGATGGAGGGTGAAGAGAGGATGACCTGCAGGCTGGAACTGACAAAAACATGAGGTTGCCATATGACGACACACACACGCTATTGAAGAGAGAGTGTGTGAACGAGACTATGGAATCATCCTGATAAAAAAATACAATATCCATCATGCTTCTCACTCCGACTCCGACTCCGCATGCTACTGCATCACAACTACACGTTTACATTTCCTGGAAAAACTCTCCCGCGTCATGCTAGGCTGTTGTGGCTGGTTACCAGGGTGTTTCTAGGTGGTTGCTATAGCGTGTTTTCATGGTTACTAAAGGTTTGTTATGCGGTGTCTAGGGTGTGATGGATGGTTGCCAGGGCATTGCTATGTGGTTGCTAAGGTGTTCTAAATGTTAATAGTGTGCTATGCAATTGTCAGGGTTTTCTCATTGGTTGATAGGGTGCTATGGATAGTTGCTATGTGGTTAGCAGGGTGTTGGTCTGTGGTTGCTTAGGTGTTCTCAATGGTTGCCAGAGTGTTGCCAAGTGGTTGTTGGGATGTTATGGAAGGTTGTCACTGTAATGCTATGCTTTTGCTCGAGCTGAGTGTTTTTTACCATGTTACTATGCAGTTGCAAGGGTGTTCGGTATGGTTACTAGGGCGTTGCTATGCGGTGTGTTCTGAGAGGTTATTGGTGCGTTGGATTTGCTATGTGGTTGCTAGGGTGTTATGAATGGTTGCCAGGGCATTGTTATGTGGTTAATATTGTGTTGCTCAGTGGTTGCAAGAGCATACCTAAATGGTGTTAGGTTGTTGTGAATGGTTTCCAGGGTGTTGCTATGTGGTTGTTAAGGTGTTCTAGCACATTAATTCTAGGTTGCTAGAGTGTTCTGGGTGGTTGTTAAGCAGTTGCTAGGGTATTGTAAGTGGTTTCAAAGGTGTTCTGGGTGGACATACAAAGCACAAATGATGCAATACAAGTCACACACAAAATTGAATACTCTGGGTTATGGGTTTGTTCAAATAAGCAAATGCAACTTTTAATCCTCAATTAGTGCATTTGTGATTATGACATCATCAGTATTAGGTCAGATGACCCCTAAAAAGCCACAGAACAAACCCGAATAACTTCCACTTCACATTAGGGCTGGGCATTGACACAAATTTCACGATGGATTCAATTTCGATTCACAAGCTTGCAATTTTATCCGATTAAATTCGATGTGATATCAATTATTTTGGAAGTATATAATACATGGAAAATGTTCTCAATGAAAAAAAAACTCAACTAATGCTGTAAACTATACTGGGTGTCAGTTGGCACTACATAACTATAATATTGAAGTTAATATTAACTGATTTGTTTACAAACACAAATGACTCACAAGAAAGATTTTTATAATAAAGTTATAATATTAACTTTAAAATTACATAATTATGTTTCTACTCCAATTCGTTTTTTTAATTCTAAACATTTCAATGGTGGCTGTCATTAAAACTTGACACATTTATTCAAACATACATTAAATAATGAAGAACATATAATGAATATGTAACATGGTGCATACAGTATATTTAGCAAAATGCGCCTCACTAGAGTTATTTTACTAAATTATTTTACTTAAAGTTATTTTACTATAACTAAATGTGACATTACATGACATATAGACCATATTCAGGTATGAAAGTGAGGGATAGTTTTCAATGGCATCCGCTATAAAAAACGGTATAAAGATCACATTTAATTTTCCACAGCTCATATGGTCTTTTTTGTCTACTGAAATTTCTCTGAAAGATATTTTTGCAGCGTTTCGTCAGCAGAACAATCCAAAAGACACATGAAATAACACTACAACCCAGTGAAGAGATGCATTCGCTTTCATTCCCGTTAAAAATAAATAAATAAAAATGAAAATAATACCAAAACATGTAAGGCAAATTATATCACTCACAGATTAAATTGAATTTAAAATGCAAGGTTAATCCATGTACTGTATGTTGCCAGTAATTTAGAGACTTTTAAGGCACTCCTCTTTTAAAAATAAATAAATTGAAATGCCTCAAAACATGGAGAAACTTTAACAAATCTACATTTGTGTAAATAAAACTTGGCTACAATCAACATATCATCACGGGATAGTAAAGTGTCCATCGAATGCGCACTTCAGAATCTCAGCGGAAGTAGTATAGGACATCCGGGGACTTTTTTCTACTGTTTTACGCATATATACAAGCTTATTGCCACTTATTGGATGGGAGGCGTGATACTATGTTCTGTTCATTCATCATCTGAAAACAGCATAGGCTAAAATATCGATTCTTGGGATTTAGGAATCGATATCGGTTCATAAAAATGAGAATCGATTAAAATCGAGAAATCGATATTTTGTAACCAGCCCTACTTCACATCATCAGTCAGCGCCACATTAAGGGCAGGGAGGCCTTCGAGAAGCACACACACACACACACACACATGCAACAGCGAGTGACAGTCCAACAAACCTGGCCTGCCTGCAACAGCCAGAAACCCCAGGAACCAGTCCGTCACCAGAGGCCGGAGAGGACATCAGCCAGGGAGAGAGGGAGAGCGCTGTTAGGACTATAGGGCCACAACTCTCCATCCCACACACATACACACACTCATATATGCACTGGGATCAGAAATCAGGGGCCTCTGGAGGGGATTTACAGGTGCGTTCTCACCTTCTCTTTCCACACATTTAAAAGCACAAAGTAGAGCCCTACTCAGACAGGACTACTTTTCCCTGAGGTGATTTGGTAAATTCATGCTTTATAGATGTACTTTGTGATTTTAATCCTGTTGGAATCACCCTGGGAAAACTAATCCTGTCTTCATGTGAGCGTCACTACAGTGTGTGACTGTATTGCTGAAGCAGCAGATCAGTGCAGGGTGAGCTGAAAAGCAGGTTAGTGGGAGTTTGCCGTGAGAAGTGATCAATTATTGACACCAGAGACAGCTGGATTTAAAACACTAGAAATATAAAGATCAACATTGCATGGCAACGCTCATTAATGAACTAATAATCCTGGGTTGACTGGGGAAACAAGCAATGATTATTGAAAAGTTTAGAAAAGTGGTAGAGTGTAGAAATGCCGGTAATGCCGAGTGTCTGATAAACAAACAGCTATGACAACATATTATGGACATTTAAAGGGATAGTTCAACCAAAAATGAAAATTCTGTCATTAATTACTCACCTTCATGTCGTTCCAAACCCGTAAGACTTTCGTTCATCTTCGGATCACAAATGAAGATCTTTTTGATTGATGGATGTTTAAATGTGAATAAAAGCCTGAATTAAATCTGTTCATCATATAAAGCGATCGAGTCTCGTCAGAAAATTTTGACTAAACCGCTCAATTCATATGGATTAGTTTTATAATCTCTTTATGAGCTTTTTGAAGCGTCGAAGTGGTAGTTGCGTAGCTGTCAATGGAGGGACAGAAATCTCTCAGATTCCATCAAAAGATCTTAATTTGTGATCTGAAGATGAACGAAAGTCTCACGGGTTTGGAACGACGTGAGGGTGAGTAATTAATGACAATTAATTGGGTGAACTATCCCTTTAAGTACGTATAAAGACTCAAATTGCTATAGCTATTATGACACAATAAATGTGACTTGTATAATATAAAATCTAATAATATAAATATGAAAACAACAAATTAAATTTTTTTAAATGTATGATATAAAAAAAAGAGAAATGTGATTAAGAGATCTTTGTAAATGTATTAATTGAAAATAATACCAAGAAAATAGAATGCAGTAAAATAATTGCAATTGTGTATGTAATAGTGTGTGTTTGCACGTACATTTGCTGAGAGTTGGGTGGTCAGGCTGGCCACTTTATCCTGAGACGACTCGAGCTCACGCCTCAGTATCCGGATTTGCTGAGATGGAAAACAAGTCGCAAACAACAAAAATTCATTCTATAGTACTTTCAAAACACAGATATTTATGGTCAGCAAAAGATGGTTTAAGCTTAAAATGAACTGAAATTTGTATAAGAATCACGTCACTTAAAAAGGAGAATTATAATTGGTTGTTTTACATGTCTGGTTCTTGGCCAGAATGAGTTGCAGTGTGGATCAGACTATCAAACGTGAATATTAATGTTTTATATCTTGAGCAGAAAATACGAGGAAGCAAAGGATAAGGACAAGATGACAACAGCGTCATAAGAAAAGTCTTACCTCTCCTTGAATTCTCTCTTCAGTCTGAGAGTGCATGATACAGAAATGGAGATAAAGACCAAGAAAGGTGAGCAAGGACAGGATATAGAGAGGAGAAAAAGCCTGTGCGTTAAAGGGATAGTTCAACCAAAAACTGCCATCATTTACTCACCCTCATGTCGTTCCAAACCCATAAGACTTTCATTCATCTTCAGATCACAAATGAAGATCTTTTTAATGAAATCTGAATGATTTCTGTCCCTCCATTCACATCTATGCAACTACCACTTTGACGCTTTAAAAAATTCATAAAGAGAAGGTTTAGCCCAAATATTCTGAAGAGAAATGATCGCTTTATATGATGAACAGATTGAATTCAGGCTTTTATTCACATAAACATTTATCAACTCACACATCAGAAGCTCAAACGTGATGCGAAACTCGAGAATGAACCTCATTGGTTCTCACGCATCAAGTGAACATGCTTGAGCTTCTGTTTATCATAACTGATATGTGAGTTGATGAATGTTTATATGTGAATAAAAGCCTAAATTCAATCTGTTCATCATATAAAGCGATCGAGTCTCTTCAGAAAATTTAGACTAAACCGCTCAATTCATATGGATTAGTTTTATGATCTCTTTATGAACTTTTTGAAGCGTCGAAGTGGTAGTTGCGTAGCTGTCAATGGAGGGACAGAAATCGCTCAGATTTCATTAAAAATATCTTAATTTGTGTTTCGAAGATGAACGAAAGTCTTACGGGTTTGGAACGACATGAGGGAGTAGATGACGACACAATTTTCATTTTTCTGTGAACTGTCCCTTTAAGAGAAACTGCAAGAATTAAAGGGCCAGTCAGATCAGATGTTGTGCTCCATCCAATTTCATTCATAAGAATATGAATGTGTAGAATATTCAGATTTATCTAGATAATAAAGTTTAAGATTGATGAACTTTGAGCTGGGAATTTTTATTTTTCTATTTTAGCAACAAAAAAAACAATCTCTGACCAATAGAGGATCTAAACACCATTCGACATCATCATTTGAACAAATATACAAATCAACCCAATTTCAACATCCTCATAAGTTTCTACTCACAGAATAGTTGGATGAGGCATTTGAGGCCAGAGACAGCACAGATCCATGAACTGAGAGAAAGAGAGCACAATGCATTTTTGCTTTATAATTGAAGTCAACATGAAACGCTGGTTGCAACCAATTACTCTTTATAATATGGTATATATTCACATGAAACAAGTAGAGACTTCATTGATGTTTAGAATAACATGCACTGAAGAATCGTTTCGATTTTATGATGACTGCAAGTATTCATTAGATATCTTGTTTGGCCATTGAACAGTGTTTGGTGTTGGTAATTGAAAATAAAGCTGAAATAAAATATTAATATTTGATGAGAAATATAAATGTAATTTTTTTTGGTCTTGGCAAATAACTGAAATAAGTTTCAGCACTAAAACTACAAAAAAAATTGAAATAGAAAATAATAGTTAAATAGAACATATTTTTTTTATATAAAAATGGCAAAAGCACCTAACAAAATTACTAAAACTAAAATGAAAACTATAAAAAATAAAAGCTTACATTTTTTAATTAATACTAAAATAGTAGAAAAATAAAATAACACTGATATTGAGCTATCAGTAAAAATGAGATAAAAATGACTTTACGTATTTATGTTTGCATGCATTTGAACACAGTTTATTAGCAAAGTGAAGCATTTATGCACGTCCAATCAAATTGAGGGACAGGTACGGAACATTTCCTGTGGCTCACCGTCTTCACTCGGCTCTCTGAAGGATCCGGATCTCATCATGCTCTTCGGTCGGTCGGCCAGAGAGAGAGAGCTGCCCAGAGGAGAGGTCCCGTACAGCTCGTAGCCCATGTCATTCGCTGGGATGCTGTTGGATCGTGTGATTTGGGAACTCGGGATTGGCGCCACTGTGGAGAACGTCGAGGTGATTTATCTCAGTCATGTGATCAGGTCTTACCTGTAAAATGAGAAGGTGTTTGACTTCACTTACCCACGTTGGTTGGCGGTGTTTTCCCTAGGAAGGGCTGTGTCACGTGTGTGGGTGAAGGAAGCTGAGGCGGGCTCTCCGAATCCGTCATGCTAGTGATGGTGTGGGAATGCCGGCGTTCCCTTCCTTCGCCATCGGACTGACCGCTGCCATAGCGACTGAGGAAGACAGTGTGACATATGTCAGAATCACCTTACATCGCACTGCTGTACTAGTTCATTTTTGATTAAATAAATGTACCTGAATCCTTTCTTGGGTAAGGTGTTCCTATCAGTTTGTAAACTGGGAGGGGTAGAGAGCAGCACATATAAATACCTCACCCCAAACCAGCACTGTTAGCATTACACTGATATCCAGTCCACAATCTCCATCTGAGAGTGTAACTCGTCTAGTTTATTCTTTCAGTTGGTTTGCTCTTTTGCCAGTAGGGGGCGACTGGCTCACACCGGATGACATGAGCATTCTTTTAATATTTGATTGTGCTCATTTGAAACATTAAGTGTGTACAGGAGTATAAGTGTACACAATTTATATATATATATATATATAAATTGAGAATGTTGAGAATGTATATATATATATATATATATATATATATATATATATTCTCTCTCTCTCTCTCTCTATATATATATATATTTTATTATATTATATATATACATTCTCAATCTTCTCAATATATTATATATATATATATATATTTATTATATATATATATATATATATATATATATACACATTCTCAACCTTCTCAATATATATTTATATATATATATATATAGAGAGAGAGAGAATATATATTATATTATATATTATATTAATAATATATATATATATATATATATATATTATTAAATTATTATTAAATTCTATATATCTATATCTATATACATTATATATAATATAATATATAAAATATACATAATAAAATAAAAAATTTTAATTAACATGATAATATTATCGATTACAAAACATGTTAAAATAATATTAATTCATAATTGAACAAAATGGCTAACATACATGGATTAAAAGCCATAATATTGATTTGATAGGCACTTTAAGTGAGGCCTGCACACCAGCATCCTTAAAAGCAATGCTGATGACAGTTATGCTGCTCTTTTTAATTCATTAATTAATTATTCTATATGAAATCACGGTTTTGCTGTACTTTGCTCAGTTAAACCAGCCATTATCCAAGCCCAGACTCACCTGTCGCCTAAAGTGATGGAGGTCCGACTGCCTGCGCCCCACGTCCCAGTACTCCTGGCTTCTTCCCGGTCTCCCAGATCAGCTTTTAAGGGAACGCTCATATGAAGAGGCAGCGACTCCATGCTGCGGTGCAGGCCGGACATCTTCGGGTAGAGGATCGGGGAACTGCTCACAGACAGAGCCTGGCCTGAGAAACAGCTGGGAGAGTCGATGTGGAGCACCGGCGCTGGGCTCGGGGTGAGTCGAGGGGGCAAGCGGGAGCCCGCCAGGTCCTGGAGCTTGGAGTAGGGAGGGATCTTTGGAGGAAGGTCTTGGATGGTGATGCAGGAGTCCAGACTGTTGGAGTTGACCTTGTCTAGGAGAGCCAGGCTGGGAGGCTGAACCACAGACTTACTGCTCAGCAACCTGTTCGAGTGAAAGCACCAAATCAGCATCAGTGACGTCATGAACTCAAAGACCTTCTGTAGTCGAGCACCGCATGAAGCCGAGGGATTTCAGCGCATCCAAAGGAACTAAATAAAGCACACGCTGCCAACCATAAAATCCACCTCAAAGGCTCTTTATGTCCGCTTCCAGAAAGGCTTTTAAATAATTGAGTAGCATAACTTGCATAATATAAACACACAGGGCATCAGCAGAATATTTCCTCCAAAAAAGTTGTCTATTAAAGTTGCTTAATTTACTAAATTAAACACTTATTTTAAATATTTTCCCCTATTTTTATTTTTTATTGAGTCACTTAATGCAGTTAAGTCATAATTTACCATTGGTTAATTATTATTTGAATAATTATTCAATTATTCAAATTATATATATATTTTTTAAATATCATGAATTGATTGTTATGATTTGTTAAATAAATGTGCATTTGTAAAATCACAATGCCACAGATCAGAATCATTAGCTGTAACAATTAGAATTGATTTAAATAATTAACAAACCATAGTAATCAATTCATGATATTTAAAAAAAAAAAATTATTTCAAAGGAATTGTGTAAAAAAAAAAAGATTTCTTTTTTTTAAATATAAATATTTTTTTGTATACCTGTTGATTTAATTGAATATTATATATAAATAATACAAAACAATATATAAATAATTTAAAATATATAAATAATTACTTTGGACAAACAAAATCATCATTGAAGAAAAATTTAAGAAAAATGTAATTTAATAGTTTAATAATATTTAATATATAATTTAATAAGCATAGATTTGAAGCAGATATATATTAAAATATATATATATGAGTATAATTAAAATATGTAAATATACATACATTAATATATATATATAAATATATTATTTAATTATTTATTTATTTAAATTATTAAGTAATTTATTTCCATTTTATAGTAAAAAAAAAAAAAGAGAAAGAATAAGTTTTATTTCACTTAATTGTATTTACACATGAAATAGTTGCAATGAATATTATTTGACATGGTATTTCTGCATATGCCGTACCTCGGCGTGCAGGTCGGGGAGCTCAGCTCAGGGTATTTACTGGAGCTCGTCCTCCGCACTCGATGGATCTTCTCCACGGTCTCTCCACAGCTCTCGGCCTTCAGACAGCTGATCTCCAGGTCCGCCTTGGCCTTGGCCCTTTCCTTCTCCTTCTCACGATCCGTTTGGTTGACGGGGCCTGTGAAGCTCGGCCGACTAGCCGCTTTAAAGCTGCCTCCTTCTTTTCCTCTGGTGGGCATGGTGTTGGGCAAAGCTGGCACGGGTTTCAGAGAGAGGAGGCTGGCATCGATGCTGCCACTAACAGGGCGAGAGGTTAAACTCATAGCACTGGATTTTGCAGGCCGTGGAAGACTTCGATATTGAATGCTACCGCGAGCGTTGGGCGCAAGGAAACCCTGTTCGGAGCCGCTGGCATCAAAGCTGTTTTTGCGCACACCTCCACCTGGGACGGGTTTGATGGGGATGCCCGAGGACTTTGGGGTTTTGCCCACAGTGGCCGAGCCACTGGTGATAGTGGCGCCTCCTGCTGTCAGGACAGTGGCGGTACCGGTGGTCGGGGGTTTCTTGTACCCAAAGGAGCCGCCAGCGGAGGGTTTCACCAGACCTGAGGGAGGCTTGCGGTGCTCGGCGTTCTCCCGGCCGGCATCAGAGCGGGAGCGCTGGAGACCCGTTGCCTTCACTGACATTTTCACCCTGTCAACTGCCTTTGAGTCTCCTTTGGGGACTTTAAAGAAAGAGAGGAAACAGTCACTAAAACTGACGACATCGCATCATATCTCATTTGTACATGTGCATATTTAAACCCTTGAGCATCAACGTTTGGTTTGAAGATACAGAAGGGAATATTCGTGGTGAATGACTACATTTCTGGTATTTTGATGTGCTTTGATGTGATTTCAGAGAAATTTCTTTCAAATCACATTATCTAAGACATGAGAACTGGTTCTACTTCATCCATAAAAGATACGATAAAATCTACAATAGTTTTAACCACAATCTCTATCAAATCTCTTCATCAAGTAATTATAATATCCTTTAAATAGTATTATAGTATTTATTAATATTTGGAATTAGCTTTTATTCTCAGTATGTTCAGGTTTCCTTAAGTCTTAGTTTTGTCTCAATTTGTTACGTGCTTTTGTAATTTTATAGCTTTTTAATATTTCCATTTTGCTTTAATTTATATTTTTTAGTCATTTTTGTCATGTTATTTGCGAAGGCAACATTTTTAATTTATGTTTTTTTTTGTAATTTATGAAGATTTTCATCTAATTTGTCTATTTTATTCCAGCTATATTTCAACTAATAATAGTTTTTTATATTTTATTTAACACTAACATCATATCTTTTAAAAATAGCTTTTTAAACACACCAAATCCCAATGAAAGCCAAACCCAGACACCTGAGATGTTCATACTACATTAACTCTCATAAACTATGAAAGAGCAACCTGTGAGCAACAAAATCTTGCTCTAGGACGGAAATAATCCATCGCATTCTTTGAAGTCTCCTGAAATGTCATGTTAAAACCACATAAATGAATTGGTAATCATTCAGCTCCGTGAAATACATCAAAATACCCTGCTATTACCATCTGATACCACAACAGCACTTTCTGTGGGAAATTACCACATCAGCCTCATCATCAATAAAGTTCAATTTCCTTTCACACACACACACACACACACACACACACACACACACACACACACACACACACACACACACACACACACACACACACACAAAGCTGAATCAGTGCTGATGACCAAAACCAGGATGACACACGTTCTTCGTGTGGTCAGAGTCAGATACGTGTCTTTGAAAGGTGAGTAGGAAAGCCTTGGGGGTATGACATCAGATGAAGTCATGGAGAGAACCCGATTGAAGCCATGGTTAAGTTTCTGTGGCTTAAATCTACAGTGTGTGTGAGTCATGGATGCAAGCACTCATCTGCATTTAATTAGAGACACTGCAAAGATAAAGAGCGTCTCAGCCCACACAAGATATAAACTCAGCTGAACGCGTGACTCGTCGGATGAGACCAACACGAATCACATCTGAATATTACACTCAAAAACAGTGACCAAGAATATGTGAACTTGCTAATGAGGTTTAATTGACTAATTATTACTGATAGAGGAGATTGTACCAATACTGACGACACTTTAAAAGCACATTTGTTGGGTTTGAAATGATAAAACAGCTGATTTACTTTTCAAAGTGAACACTTTCTGGCTCCCAAACTGCATGCTAACATACTACTCTTACCACTTCTGCATTATATAGTACAGAGTGCTCAGTATGCAATACTTTTATACACACTACAGTACTGTTTAAAAAAAAAATTTATGACTCTTCAGCTCACCAAAGCTGCGTTTATTTAAACAAAAAACAGTAATATTGTGAAATATTACAATCTAAAAGAACAGTTTTCTATCTGAATATATTGTAAAATGTAGTTTACTCCTGTGATCAAAGCTGAATTCCTTCAATAACCTCGTTACTTCAGTCTTCAGTGTCACATGATCCTTCAGAAATCATTCTAATATGCTGATTTTCTGCTCAAGAAACATTTCTGATTATTATCAATGTTGAAAACAGCTTCATATAAACATATATCACAGTGTAATTTTACTTCAAAGTGGCTACACACACCCAAAGACAACAGAAACCACCAGTTTTATTCAGTGCTATGACCTCTATGCTTTTTATTCCTTAAATTGGTGATTATGTTTTTGCCATTTGAACAGAGAAAATTTGCATACTGCTGGTTTTCTTCTAAGAGCGCTGGATCGCTGACATTTAAATGTCATTTTAAACTATGGATCCAGCATAGAAAGGTTACACTGCAGACAGGAAGACTGCATCAAGAGAAGATAAACCTGACAGGCTTCTCTCTCATCAAATCTTCTATGAAAACATGGTAAATGAAAGTTAAAGGAACGATTCAGCAAAAAATAAAAGTTCTGTCATCGTTTGCATGTTCACGCCATAACAAACCAGCATGACTAGATGCTTGAATGAGGTTTGAGAGTTTGTTTTTCAGAGGACAACTACTCAGAATCTGACAGAATCTATCATATGACTTCAGAAGACTGATATATATAGCACAATAGACTACTTTTATGATGCATTTATGGTGCTTTATTGTCCTTTTTAGAGCCTTACAGCCTCTGGCCACTGCATTTTATTGTATACATAAGTGTGGAACGATATGATGGTGAGTAAAATGACAGAACTTTGAATTATTTGTTTAAGTTAAGGCTGAGTTTTGATACTCTTCATGTGGTTCCTTTAAAGTTTCCACACAAATGTGCTGAAGAGACACTTCACCAGTCTCTGTATCACACATGGTCTTCATTTACAAGACATTATGGATGACAGTAGTCGTAACGTAAACAAACCTAAGTTTGTCCAACTGATTCATTTCCAAATCATGATATGGTACCATTAATATATAATTCTTTTGGAGTTGCTTGTTTGGAGAACAAAAGCGTTTTGTTTTGCTGCCAAGAATGAGACCTCTTGAATTTATGTCTTGTATATCTAATGTCTGAAATATGTCCAAATCATAAAATACAGTCTGTTTATGTCAAAGCTAAAGCCTAAACGTTAGCACAAAATAAATAAAATAAAATAAAATATTTATTAAAAAAAAAAATTTAAAAATAAAAAAAATGAAAAAAATTACAAATTAAAAAATAAAATATAAAATAAAATAAAATAAATAACAGAAATAAATAAAAGAAATAAAAGAAATAATAAATAATAAATAATAAATAAAATAAAATAAAATAAAATAAAATAAAATAAAATAAAATAAAATAAAATAAAATAAAATAAAATAAAATAAAATAAAATAAAATAAAATAAAATTAAATAAAATTAAATTAAAGTCATACCTGCGATTTTTAGCACACTTTGAGAGTTGTGTGTGATGGGTGAGGTGACGCCCACAGGAGGATTGCGGCTCTTTTTGAAGCTCCCAGGTTGTCCGAGACTCTGTGGTTTCTTCAGTTCTCCTTTCCCCATCTTGTCCTGCGCGGGACCGTCCGGCAGCCGAGTTTTCCTCCACTTGCAGGACGGCTCCGCTTTCAGGCTCCCCGTGTCATAAACTCCATCAGCCTTCCGTAAGGACTTGCAGTCCTCGCTGTACCACGCCAGTCCACTCTCCACCAGAGAACGCTTCTCTGCATCCGTTCGCAACTTCACAAACACAAACACACACACACACACACACACACAGCAGAGGATATCTGTTAGAAGTGTATATTCAGTATGAGAAATCATGCTATACTACATTTTATATAAATACACTACAATAGTTTTCATCACTGATAATAATCCGAAATGTTTCTTGAGCAGCAAATAATCATATCAGAATGATTTCTGAAGGATCATGTGACACTGAAGACTGGAGCAATGATGCTGGAAATTCAGCTTTGATCACAGGAATAAATTTCATTTTACAATACATTCACATAGAAAACAGTTATTTTAACTTGTAATAATTCTTCACAATGTTAGTGTTTTTACTGTATTTTTGATCAAATAAACATAGCCTTTTTGAGAATTTACATTTATGCATTTTTTATCCAAAGCGACTTACATTGCATTTCAAGGTACACATTTACATTCTTATCAATTCTTGCTTTCCTTGGGAATCGAACCCATGACCTTGCCGTTGCAAGCTCCAACGCTCTACTGTTTGCACTACATTTTTATATAAAATATAAAATATTGGACATAATTAATGTATATTTTATTAGAATTTATTTACGTTACTTACTATATTTATTTTATACTGTAATTTATGACCCACATGGAATCTTGATACTTCAACTGCAAAGTTATGCAAGCTCATATTCCATGCAGGCCTATTCGTGACTTACGTTTCCTGTAATTTATGACTGAACATTTTTCCAAGTTAAATTAAATGCATAAAGGCCTCATACAACACACTCACATTATCTGAGAGGTAATAACCGCAATCAAAGGCATAAAGATTAAACTGAGCTCATCTAAAAGACTTAAGCCTTAAAGACTTTTACACCTACATTCTGTGAAGCTTTTCCACATTCCTCTAATGCACTATATAACATGCCATCTTTGACAAATGGAAGTGCTCAAAAATATAATGCCAAGAACATGACATTTCTCTTTTCACACAGTTTTTGAGTAAAGACCAGATGGCACATTGAAAACATCTTCAAAATGTAATGTAATCATGATGACTAAAGCAGCACAGAAAGTCTATCATGTTATTTTGTTCCCCTTTTTGTCTGTTCTAGCTTGATTATTGACATCCGCGGCTTTAACGACGAGGAAAACAAAGGTGTGATTTCATCGAGAACTGATAGCAAGTGCTTCAAACAAGCAAATGACGTGATAGAAAACAGCTGCTCTTCATTCATCCAGGAAAATCAAAGCCAGGCTTTTTGAGCTGGTTAAATGTAAGTACAAGCTCTCCCGGCCTGACTTTGACTGTAGGGGGGGGAATATGATACACGTGTCTCATACTTTGGTTATGTCGCATTAGATGTAATCATCATTTGTGACGTCGTCTTAACAAAATATCAATTTAAAAGATGCTTCTATTAACCTGGTGAGACAAAAACAGTCTCACAAACTGATAATCGTTTCATTTTGGTCACAATCGTGACCGCGATACAGCTTCTTATCAACAGTAGAAACATTCAGTTCTAGAGAAAAACACCAGACTTCCAAACCAGAGACGCGTTAAATTGAAGATGGCAGCAAACGCCAAACCACAGTCTGAAACAAGGGCCTGAAACTGTCAAGACGTCTTGGGTTCTCTTGTCTTGACACAAAACAAATATTTTATGCCAATGTTTACCAGAGCAGGAACTGCAAAACAATGTCAAAAACAGATACGGAAGTCATGTTAATATGTGCCTTGGTGTCTTCATATGTTTTTGTTTTTTAAGCAGTGGTTGTTGTGGTCATTTCAGTTTAGAACAAATTCAGGGTCTGTGTCTTTGATAGAAGTCTCTTCTGTTCACCAAAACTGCATTTATTTAATCAAAAATACAATAAAAACAGTAATATTGTGAAATATTATCACAATATCAAACAACTGTTTAAATATATGGTAAAATGTAATTTATTCCTGTGATCAAAGCTGAATTTTCAGCATCATTACTCCAGTCTTCAGTGTCACATGATCCTTCAGAAATCATTCTGATATGATGATTTGCTGCTCATGAAACATTTCGGATTATTATCAATGTTGAAAACATTCATATTTTGCTGCTTCAAATTTTATTTTAGGATTCTCTGAAGAATTGAACGTTAAACAAACAGCATTTATTTGAAATAGAAACCCTTTATAACATCATAAATGTCTTTAATTTCTTTAAAAAAAAATAAAAAATCGTACTAACCCCAAATATTTTGAATGTTTGGTTAAATTTTCTACCTCGTGGCCAGAATATGGTCAACTTCATACTGAAATTGTCACGTTATTTACAGCTGTAGATTGATTTAGATCTGATCTAAATCCCTGTATTCTTACCTAAGCCACAAATGAGAGTCTGACTTGGCTAGTTGGATGAGTTTCTGGATATTTTCTTACCACAGAAAATCATTTCTTAGACCTCACTTTCCAAAAGCAAACAGGAAAAGTGTGTTGACAGAAATCCACTCATGTTTAATGGATGCAGTGAGGTGTGCTTCTCCATAGACTTCCATTGTCAGCGTGTTTTATAAGCTTTAATCTGTAGCATGCTGTCAGAAGGGCTTCAGTTGAATCTAACCCCATTCAGAACATTTAATCAGTGGTGTTTTTAGTGCAACACATACTGTATATGATGTCTCAAACCTGCTCGTTGACATGCAAGTTATACCGAGTTCAAATAAGCAACATTTAAGAAGCTTGAGAAGCGCTTACCATGACGGAGGAGTTGCGTCGCGAGCCGACAGGTGTGGTGGGGAGGGAGTTCAGAGAAGAGCTGGCGTTGAGATCCTCTGAGCTCAGGTTATCAGAACCATCGCTCAAACCACTGCTGATGGAGCTGCTCTCGTCCCAACTGCGCACACACACACACACACACACACACAGAGATAAAGATGTTTAGAAGAAACACAGAAAGGATGAATGATGCAAGCGAGAAGTAAAGACGGCAGTACCACACCCTGGACACATGTTATTGCTCAGGGTTTGCTCTCTCAGGGCTCAGAAGACCTAATGGAGTCCTCAGACATTATTCACTTTTAGCATAAAGTTTGGGTCAGGTGTTTCCCCAAAAATTCTTTTAGAAATTCGACACAAATGAGTCAATAGTTGAAATACAGTAATATTAGATTAGAACTGAAGAATTTTTTTTTATTTTGAGTAGGGCTGTGAAACGATTAACAACGAACTTTTATTTTGGATGCGATTAATCGCAATTAATCGTTTCACAGCCCTAATTGAAACGATTTCTTTGCGAAGCTTTCCTGTGAGATTGCAGAGGTCTCGTTCTCAGGAGAAAGATCTGAGTAGCATTTGATCTCAATCTCATCTCAGTACTGTCTAGAGAGAGTAAAATAAAGGTCCCTTTATTGGCATTGATGGTTCCATGAAGAACCTTTCAGATCCATAAAACCTTTCAATTTGCACAAAAGGTTCTTTATAGTGGAAAACAGTTCTTTAGATTCTAGAATGTTCTTCACACTAAGAAAAAAAAAGTTATTTTAAGAACTTTTCACTGAAAGGATGTTTGGGGAACCAAAAAATTGTGACAAGTCCCCATGCAGTCAATAATTGTAACCCTTAAAACTCATATAATAAAAATGTACATGTGTTTTACCATTGCTTCATTTAGTATATGCAGATTCATGAATATGCAAATTAGTCAACAGCTAATAATGTATAATGTTACACAAACCATGTTCCCGTTCGCCATCTTAGAGTCAGACAGCTGCCTTCCTTAGAAATGCTTTGAACATTATAGTACTTATCCATTATACAGTACTTATCCAATACACTGGAGAAAGGCATACAGTTCATCATAACATCGTAATATACATCATATATATAATTGACTCGCTATATTGCTATATGTACCCAATTTTTCCTGTCCCTTCTTAAGGTGTTCTCCGCCACACACGTTGACAGGATTGGTCACATGTTTGTGATGGTAGGAAACGGACGCGGTTTAAAAACACGTTTTTGAGACCATCTTTGGTTCACTGCAGTTTTAAGGAGAAAATACTCAGCCATGGCGTTGACTTATGAATTTGCACATGGTTTGACTTTTAAAAAAAAAGACAACGGTGGTCTTTAAGTGTGGATATAAATTATTTGTCACTTGCCTTTCCTATGGGAAACTTTTCTGCTCCATTACCTGACCTAGGAACAGACAGCAGGATCTCAATGGGAGTATCATAATGAAGCAGATGTCTTCACCATATGACCAGAGACTCATTCTACCACACAAGCTCAACTCTGGCTTTGAAACAGGCTTGCATTTACTTCCCAAAAAACATCCTAGGGGATGTAGATGCAAAACTGAATGATGGGTAGCAACTGGAACGGTAAAGATTAAGGTCAGTGAGTTTAAGAATGGCAAAGCCTCAGTCCCGTAACTACGGACGGGCTGTTCTGGCAAACGCTCCCTCTGTTCTGAAAGAGGGAAAGCCACACTAGGATCATAATTCATCTTCAGTCTTGAAAAAGATGTGATTTAAGCCCAAAACATATGCGACAGAAATGCTATGCATGCTGTGCATTTTAAAACTCCTTTTCATTGTGTTTTCTATTCACAACAACATAAATTCAACAAGTTATAATGCATGAAGTATCTCCACAATATCTGTACTATCTGCTATTGTGTAAAGGCCCGTTCACACCAAGCACGATAACTATAACTATAACTATATTAGCGTCCACACCAGCGGACGATATCGTTCTGTTTATTCTACGTGCGAGTGGCAGTTTTGTCGTCTGCCGCTTTAAATGCTCGAGGTCTGCAAAGCAGGATGGATTCTGATTGGCTGTCAGAGTTTTTATCATTCATTAGCTGGAAAAAAAATTCTGAAAGCGATTCCAACAATATCGTTTCTCTGTGTCGTTATCATTATAAAGTTGTAATTCTTTTATATTTAGAACTTTTTTTTTAGAACTATAACTTTATTGTTATTGTTATAGTTATAGTCCTTGATGTGAATGGACCTTAAATAAAAAATAAAAAAATTAATTAATAAATAATCATATTCTTCAGTAAAAAAAAAAAGTAAAGCAAATGAATATTTAACTTTCTTAAAAAAAAAAAAAAAGTATGGGATAATTACATTCTTAATAAAAAGATGCAGTAAACAGATTTATAATTCTCTCAAAATAAAAGTTTGGGGAAAAAAAGGATTATGAATGATTATATCCTTAATTAAAAGTAAAAAGAAGAGTAAGTTAACAGGAAAATAATACACATACAAATAAAATAAAAATAATTCAATGATTAACTATATTACATTTTATATTATTTAGTAATAATAAATGAATAATTCATGCATCAAAGGGTTAAGGGTAATGCTGTGATATTTTTAAAGGAAAACAAGGAAAAAATACTGTCAAAGAAAATTAAAACTCAAGAATACAGTGAAAATGGTTTTGGACCAGAAGAGGTTCTTTGCTGAAACAACAGTTCTTCAAAGAGCCATTCAAGAATCTTTAACGACTCAAGTGCGATGTTAATAATGACACAAGTGGGATGTTAAAAACAAACCTGAGTGATTATCACAGTAGATGTCTGTCTGTCTCTTTCTGCTATCATGTCGGTTCTAGAGTACTTTGTGGTTTCAGACTCAGCAGAGACTACAGAGATGGAAAAGGGAATTATGGGTGCCAAAGAATCAGAGGACAAAAATGGCTTGTTGATGTTCCGAAGAACAACTTAAGGAGCCAGCAATTTGTGCTAATTACAGGTTGTGCGGGCATCGAGGGGAGAGAATGGACTTGCCTACATGTCTCAACGGTTAGAGACGACTCCCGCAAGGATGTTTCTTAATGCTTTTCTTTTCCACTTCAGTTTCCATTTCCACCCATTTAAAAATGTAATGGTGGCACTCTGGAGCCAAAAGTTGGCCGAAGTCTGCGTCAGCTAGTTTCAGTCTCGTTTGAATGGGAATTGTGAGATTACCATACTGAGATATTGCATAATTAAAAGAGCAAACTAGTCTCAGACATTAGATTTTGTGTGGTTGCCATGTGCAAAACTCACTTCCATAATACTGAAGCATTCTGGGTAAATGTCAACTTGTCAAGGCAAGACAGTGTTTGTGGTGGTTTTCATTAATTGAAAAAAAAGAGAAATAAAATATAAATATTAGATTTTAAGGTTGAGTTAGTAAATGCTATAATGGTAGACAATATAGAAATGAAACTAAAGTAACAACGCAGATCAACCTCAAACACACAGACACAAGATGACATTGTTCACACAAACTCGCTCTGATTGATGTCTCACAACAGAAGAGTTTTGGTTCATCAGTGTTTCACCCTCAGCAATAAAAGTCCGGTTCTGTTCAGTCTCTCAGGAAATGCTTGCTGTCTCTATATTGGGCTGAGGGACGATTCATGAAGAACCACTGTGGTCTCCAGAATGGGCAACGGTACCATCAATCTCATTTGAACATTGGAAACCGCCAAATAACTCAGGAAATCATTCATCACAGCTGCTGTGAAAACACAGCCCAAAAGGTACGAGTTTAAAATGGAAAAAGACGACAGTGTAAGAAATCCAGCTAGTTTTACAGCTGCACACAGTGAAACATAAAGAAGAGATGAAGATAAAGAAACGGCAGTGGTTGCCAGAAATTCAACGTGATTGTGACAATGTTTCAGACATATGACATATTGCTGCTTTTACAGATAGTGTAGCATGTTTTCATTAAGTGATTTAATGTTAATATTAAAATTTGATTTTTACCATCAAATGCACTGACAACCATCAATATATATATATAAACACAAAGAAAAAAATCTTTAAATGTTACTCAACATTAGCGGGATCAACAAAGTGTCTTTCTTTAAAGAAATGTTTTGAGTTTCAATGAACTTCAAAATTTAGGCAACCAGGTTACTTTAAGTTACACCAACAAATCTTTTTTTTTTACAGTGACGACGAATCAGAAATCATCTGCTGCGTCTGAAATAGCAGGTATTGAATTTGAATTTACTTCGAGACCATTAAAAAAGTATGTTCTATAGTAAAAGTGAATATGGGTTGTATGAATGAGATTCGTACGCCTTGTTGTTAGAGTCACATGACCAACCAGCGTCAGTTGCGTCGCTTCACTTCCCTTCATAAATCCCTCCCGTGGCCTCATGGGATAGTAAAGTGTGTATCAAATCAAAATTTCAGTGAAAGTAGTAGGGTATCCAATCACATTTTACCTAATAGTTTTCAAATATGTATTCAGACATACTACTCTTTTGGCGTACTGTTTTTCGCATATACAGTAGTAGCGAGCTTTTTCGGATGCAGCGAATGTACGTAGCCTGTCCATAAGACATGTATATAGACGGTGCACAGAGTCATACACACAACGACAGATAATAACAAAAGTCCAAAGCACAGGCAAACAGGGAAATCCAGCAGAAGATTGAGGCCATAACACGAGAACCAGGATAAAGTGCTCAGAATGGCAGTGTAATACAAACAAGACTTCGCAATGAGTGAATGAACACACGACACGTGGTTTAAATACGTAAATGAGATAATGAGAAACAGGTGGCAGTAATCAACATGATGAGTCCAGGCAATGGGTTATGGGAAACGTAGTTCATGAAGCGGTAAAGAAGTGTCCTCTGGTGGTTATCATGGGCACTACAGCTGGCAGGTGTGACACCAACATTATTTTATAGTAAAATTACATTAAAACCATTCACAACTTTTCCACTGGATATGATAAGGTAACCAATTAACAGGTTTTTACTGTATCTTTTTACAACGTAAGCTGTGAAATGCATTTCAATTATTAAGTAATGCTATATTGTTAGCATTTGCACAAAACATTTAATTTATATAATTGGACTAGTCTTTATGCCAATGGTCAGAAGTGTGGCTAAGAGACAATTAAGGCAGTCTGGCACCACAAACGTCTGAACTGAATGGAATTAATGTCTAAATAATTTGGTCTACTACCTCTAAGCTAGGTTTCACTCTCACAGAAAACCTCAAGTGTTGACAGGAATAAAGGCTGCAGTGGCGCCGATAACTTTAACTGGTCCTTTGGGGTTTTCATGAAGAATGGATCATACTTGTACTTAAGAAAACTCAGATCACTCTACTCAACTAAAACACCAATACTTGATGACAGAGTATTAAACCATTGTTTATTCTGGCTACAGCTCAAATTGGCAGGTTGATTTGTATTCTGTGTGATTAAAAAATTGAGGAATGACTTTGGGTGGGGAGGTTTTGTTGGGCTTGAAATACTGAGCAATTATGTTCTCCTCCCATCTTTATTCCTTATGAAAAGCATGTGGGGCTTTGTGACAACTCCCAGCGTCCAGCACTCATATCAGCTGTGACTATATTTTGAGTTACACCCATATTGGTGAAAAAATCCATAAGTGACACAATACGCAGAGAGAAAAAAAAAAAAAAAAGAGTGTGTAGAGTCTTGAGCTATTTACCAGATGACCGATTCAAACAAGCACAGCTACTCTGACATAAAACTGACCAATAAAATATCCTTCCACTTCAAAAGGACGAAAAACACTTTGAAAAAATCCTAATTAGACTCAACCTTGACCTCTGTAAACATGAACATGCACTTTGCATGTAGGTGTTGCAGTTTAACTAACAGGATCCACTCTTTAAAGAGAATGTTAAAGAGCCTTTTCTCAGATTACACAGCATCTGTTTGCACTTAAAGTAATACACAGTACATATTTACATCAGCAGTGTTGTTATCTAAATCTAAAACTATTTTTAGTAATTGAAATGGAGCTGAAATAAAATATAAATATCCAATTTGGGACATAAACAAAAATGAAAAATGTTGCATTGACAACTAACTGAAGTAATTTACTAAAAAATGAAAATACTACAACTGAAAAAAAGTTTTAAAAAAACAAAAACTAATAAACTTACTGAAACTTAAACCAGGCCTACAATTAAAATGAAAACTAAAAATATAAAATCCAATTCAAAATATTAATAAATAATACTAAAATAACACTATACATCACTGAGACACTGATGTTCAGTAAATTATTATTGATTTATTATTTTTATATTTACTATAAACAATGATAAAAACAACAACAAATTCTTTCACCAGTAATATAGTTCATTAGAAACTCATTCAAGTGTTTACTTTGGCTATTTCACTTCGAACACGACTTATCCAATCAGAATTTGGAACCGAACCCATCCGTTCTACAATAGATAATACAGAACAGCGTCCAATTTTATAATCCTTAAAAAAAATAAGGGATTAGTAAATAAAACATATTGCTGTCAAACGATTTTTCCTTTCATAAGCACTAAAAAAACCCTTTACTCACTTTGAAAAGAACATGGTTCTGTTGAGACACGCAGATGTCGTCAGAGGGCGAAACTCCCTGCGCGAGAATCCTTCATTCATCGCTGAGTCACGCGAAATCACGCACACTCATCCAGTCTTTGTTCAAGCTTAATCCAACTCTCATCCATTGAAACTATCCGACTGAGATCAGGAGTCCCTCTTTCACAGGCAACACCCCCGTAAAACACCCCCACCTCCCGGAGAGCCAGTAACTGTGTCCAGATGTTCAGCAGCGTCCAGCGTGTGCAAATACAGCTGCATTACTGGACCTGGTCATGTTCAGTACAGTCTCTTTCAGTGAAATCACAGCGCACACACACACACACGCACACACTCTTGTACATCTATCTTTGTGAGGACATTCATTGACACAATGCAATCTCTAGCTCCTTACCCTAACCTTACCCATCACAACTAAGTGCCTAACCCGAACCCTTACCCTAACCTACCCATAACCTATAGACTCCCCAATATATAGTTTGTAATTTACAATATTTAAAACATACGTATTGTTTTATACAAATAAACAATCTGTATTTGAAAACAATGTGTATATTGTTTATTAAAATAAGGTCATAAATAAAAATAAATATTTAACTCAACTGTTGGGTTATTTTAACCCAACTGGAGTTTAACCCAATGCATTGGTGCTATACTACCAACCCATAGTTGGGTTATTCGTTGGGTTATTTTTAACCCAACATTTTTAAGAGAGTACAGTTATTATAGCCATATCCATAAACCAAGTCATGGCCCTCAAACAGGCGTTTAAAGGGGTTTTAGAAAATGAGGACTGGACAAAATGTCCTCACTTTACTCTCTTTGTCCTCACTCCAATGGTCTAAAACTCAAACCGGTCCTCACAAAGATAGTTATACAAGCGCACACACACAGCGCGCACACACACACACACACACACACACACGCGCACGCACGCACACACAGCACACACACACTAACATTTTGGGGTCAGTTCGATTTAAAAAAAATAAATTCATATTTTTATTCAGCAAGGATGCATTAAATTGATCAAAAGGGACATTTATAATGTTACAAAAGTTTTCTCTTTTAAACAAATGCTGCTCTTTTGAACTTTCAATTAAAAAATCTATCAGTTTCCACAGAAATATGAAGCAGCACAACTGTTTTCAACATTGAAAATAATACTTGAGCAGCAAATCATCATATTAGAATGACTTCTGAAGGATCATGTGACACTGAAGTCTGGAGTAATGATGCTGAAAATTCAGCTTTGATCACAGGAATAAATTACAAAATATAAACACTCATTTTAAATTGTAATAACATTTCACAATATTCCTGTTTTACTGTATTTTAATCAAATACAGACACTTCTATCAAAAACTTCATTAAAAAAATCTTACTGACTCCAAACTTTTGAACGGTCGTGTATCAAAGCACCATAGGATTACTGTACCATTTTATAAGGGTAATGTAATGCATTACATATACAGTACATATACAGCTTCATGGAAAGTGTTTTGAGATTTACAACACCATTCATCTGTACTGACAAAACCGGTGAGTCAAACTTCAGGCTACGTGTCTGAACCAGCTAACGCCAGAAACACACACACTTCCCATGACAGACCCCTTTGATGGCTTTTCCACACCAGCAAACGCACACATTCATCTCTGTTCACCTTTGATGTCGAGAGCTTCTTCTGAGGTTCGCGCCAGAGTCCAGCGGGGAAAGACTCGACGAGCACCATGTGAGCGCGAGGAGGACAGGGAAACGCTGGGATAGATTAGCTGTGAGTGAAATGAAGCTTGAATCTCTTTCTGTCCATCTCATTTCTTTCATGAGGCTCCAGTGGTGTCGAACCATGTCTACACATATACACAAACACACACATAACCACACACAGATATATCTCCCAAACACACTGTGTGTGGCCTGCGCTCCTTCAGCTACGAGGTTATGTGCGCATATCATCTGGAAACGCGGATAATCATAACATGTACACAGTGTGTATCCGCAAATAGCAAATGAATGCATCTTTCCAGCCCTAAAGGCCCTGGCTGCCTATAAAGGTACAGAATATTCATAAAAATTGCATAAAAACCTGGTTACACTTTATTTTGATGGTCCACTTTAGATGTTCTACTAACTATAAGTAACTGTGCAACTACATGTCAACTAGCAGTCATTAGAGTATTAGTAGACTGTCTGCTTAATATCTGCCAACACTTTATTTTGATGCTCTCCAACAGACTTTCTACTGACTATAAGTAACTTTGCAAGTACTTTCAACTTATTTTACTAACCTGAACCCTAACCTAACAGTCTACTAATACTCTAATGAGAGTAAGTTGATATGCAGTTGCTTATAGTTAGTCTAAACCATCGAAATAAAGTGTTACCAGAAATTTAAATACAAAAAAACAAGAGTATTTGCACCTTATAAAAACATGCATGTTCATAATTTTTCATCAAAATGCAATAGCAGTAACACTGAAAGCACTCTTCTAACTCATCTTTGTGCATCCAAAATTTAAGACAGTCAGTAAGGCGAAATCTACAGTAGGATTAGGTCAATGTACACTCAGTTATTTCGACTAAACATGTCTGTTTCAGTCTAAAATACGGCATATTATGGAAGTTAAATGGGTTACAAAATCCATAGAATAAAGTAAAACCAACAACCTATGTGCATGCACATTTCTTTAGTTTGGCTTTATAATTAACACATGAATATCTGCCATAATGCCATAATTTTCATAGTCATCACATCTGCCCAACCAGACTAAAAGCATGAACTGAACGCAGTTCACTTGTGCAACAAGCTCCTAAAGACACAATAATAGCTCTCTGGGATTTAGACCAATGCAGTGCATGAATAACAACACATCATTCACTTTTATATCCTTGTGTCATGAACACATTTCTGCCACAATTATTAAAAGGAAGATTTCAAACTATAAATCAAATGACTTCAATCCCATCAAACTGCTTTTGCATGAACAAATGCTCCACATGCACACAGTGTTAATGAGCGACTTTTACACAACAAAGAGTCTTTTACACCAGGCATCTGTTAGATCGAGATGTAAGATTGTGAGTTATGTTCAAAGAAGGGAAACAAATGATGTGAATCTCTCAAACAAACCACAAAACAGCAGCTCAAGCCTGAAACATTAATAAAAGCCATACACACACTTTTCCATGCATAAGCCCGGAAGAAAACGTACTTGCTCAGAGGTTGCACTTTCACAGCTCAAGAGACTTCTTAATTATTAATCGTTTAGGTATCAACTTTATCTCAGATGCTATACTTTAAGATGCTTTTAGTAATAAAATCACCAGACAAAAGTCAATAGTTGTCATAAAATAAGTGTATAGACCGGATATTTGCTCCAGTAAAAATGGGATGGGAAACTTTTGTGTTTACATGGAGATCTCTGATATTGGTGTTTTAGCAAATCTGAGCACATCTCTTCTGAAACTCAGATTGCTTGATTTGAAAAACAGAATTAACCAAAAAGGTCCTCAATTTCATCTCACTGCTGTCAGGAAAAACATCTGATATATTAACAATAGAAATATTGAGATATTAAACACAAATGTCTAATTTTTGTTTTCCTTTTCAAGCATTTTGAGAGCTTTGCATGGAGATAAAACATTTATTTACACTCTATATACGCCGGCATCTATGGTTCCACTAAGAACCTTTAACATCCATGGAAAAATGTTCTTAACACTAAGAAGAAATTGGTTCTTTGGGCAACCAATAATGGTTCTTCAATGGCATCACTGCGAAAAACCCCTTTTGGAACATTTATTTTTACGAGTGTACATAATATTTACTTGTTTATCAGAAATTCAGTGTCAAAGCACAGCATTCCTATCTGCACTGCCACAAAGGGAACCTAATAATAGAGATAATTCACTGACACCCACACGAAACACCCACAGCCGTGAGGAAACGGCACACACGCTCCGCCGCAGACGCCTGCAGTTCCAGTGTATTTCCAGCAGGGGTCACAGCATGTGAAGCAGGACCCCGTCACACACTCACGCAGAAGAGCATTCAGCCTGACCACACATAGAGCTTGTGTATGTAATGGGAGTCCTAGAATAATATCCCTCACGACCCCAGACACCTCTTCCAGATGTGTGTGTGTTTATTTGTCTGCAGGACAGCTGATGTCCACATGCTCGGAGATCTAGACTGGTCACCCTTCCTCTTGTGGTCAATGGATTGCATCCTGTGAAAACGTATTGGGAACGAGGCCTTGAATTACACGAAAAACCTCACACCTACTGTAAGCACAAATTGCATAAACTCCTACGGTTGCTGGAAGTTAAAGTTAAAATTTCAGAATGGCTTGTAATACTGTGGACTGTGCAAACTCAAAATGGGTAAATTGTCAGTAAAACAAGTTTGAACTACAAAAAACAAAAAAGTTTGATATTCTGAAATGTTACACACATACAAAAATAAAACACTGTCAGGGTAATACACAACACTAAACTAAACAACACAAATGCTCAAATGAACATAACTATTAACACAAAAAGAAACTCTTTACACGTGATGAGCGAAGACATCTTCAAATGCTCTTTTCCTCATCGCAAATATCATGATCAATGATTTTACCAAAAAATTGCATGTATTGTAATATATACATTTAAATAATCCAATTAAACATAAATATATTTTTTTCAAAAATCATGATTCATTTTCTATTATTATTATCATCATTATTATAATCCAATTAAGTGATCCATACTTTTTTACTTTAGAAATATTATTGTTATAATTAAAATAAATATGCTAAAATTGTATTATGACATGCATTGCCTTGTTAAATGTAATTTTGTATATTTTATTTAATAACATACATTTAAAAAAAATTGTTTCATAAAGTATGTATTATGTGGTAATTCAGTGGTATGTGGTTTACAGTATTTTATACTAAACCTACATGTACAGTCTTTATAAATACAATTTTGTGATGAGATAGCATACAGTTTTCACTTTTACATTATTCTCAGTTCAAACTATTTTTAGAATAAACCATCAGCAAACCCACATTCCTTACATAAGCCTCACTCTAATAACCATGCATGCTACTACAACCTCAATGCAGTTTCTAAATGTGCTAAATAACTCTGATGTGATTTGCACTGTGTATCCAATCCCGTGAAAACCCAGCCTGAAAGGACACAGGAAGAACACGAATGCTGAAATGATTACTAACACATAGAGAATCAATGGCACACATCCATTCATTAGCCTCTCACTCCAGCCCTGCATTGTGATATGCAGCCATTTTCCATCCGCAGTCACACACACACACACACACACACACACGCTAATATACTGACACACCATGTTTCACTGGGTCACACAGAGTCAGGCTGATGGGGGTTACTATGGCAACACATCACGACCCATGCGCTGCAACACAGAGAAAGATGGAGAGGGACGGGAGGAGGGATTACTGGGAGGAAACACACCATTGCCACTGTGTGTGCATCACCAGATATGCTTTCCTTTCAAACAATTTTCACTCAGATATTGCTAGTAAATTTAACAAATAATTACAAAGTAGTAGCACATTTCATTAAACATAAAATTTTGAAGTAGAAAGATTGAAATAGTATTTTCTTGCAAAACATAGAGTACTTCAGTAATTGCTGTTTTATTTACAACAATTAAGAATATATATATATACCTGGTGGAAAAAAAAAATGGTGGAAGGACACAAGCCTGTAAACAACCACCCTAGCAACAACAGCAACACATAGCAACGCCCCAGCAACCGCCTACATGAGAAAACACTCCTCGCAGTAAAAATCTACTTATCCAATTCCTTTTTCAATGTTTCAACTGTGAAGCTTTTCCCTTGAGTTTTCCGCGTAGACGACACCGTTGTCCAAGCGATCCCCATTCACACGGATCCGCGAAAACGGCTAAAAACGCTGTAATGTGCTGCAAGGCCATTAGATGGCGATAAAACACTATAGACTGAACACGTAATACTCATGTGCATGACGTCATCGTTTTCAGAGCTTCGCGTTTTTGTTGTCAAAACTTGCACTTTGAAACCCATTTTCAAAAGTTTGCGTTTTCAGGCGCACAAAACGGCGTTAAAAAAACGCATAAAAAAGTTTTTTAGGTGAAAACAGTGACGTGTAAACAGGCCCTAAGTCCTGTGTTTCCAGTCATTCTTTGCAAAGTCTTGTATGTTGTTACTGTACACGGCATTTCTGAGCGTTCCTGTTTCTTGTTTTTTAAATCTCTGCCCGTTTTCTGAATTCCCGATTCGCCAGTGTTTGCTGCCCTGTTGCTCATTTGGATTGTTTGCCCCGTGTGTTTGACCTTTTGCCTGTTATATGGATCACGATTCTGGATTGTCTCAATAAAGCTGCATTTGGATCGATGGATCTTGAAATGCTGGAGGAAGGCGGCAGATGCAGATGTATTCAGGTCAAGCCCAAACCGCTCATCCTGTGATCTTTCAGCATCCCAGAGAGCACTGACCATAATTGACACTGTAACCCAACCATGTGTTTCTTTAGGAGACTAGAATCTCAGTACTTCACAATCTCAGATGTTTCTGAGTCATTGTGAAAACGTCCTTTTATGGAAATGGTCGAGCTTTAGGGTGAAACATGAGAGTGTGATATCAGAGGCACAGGGACATATGGAGACGAGAACATGGAATGGCACTTAGAGCCTCGAAGATGAGCTAATACAACAGAGGTTACAGTAACCTTCATCATCTGTATTTACATTGTGTCCAAATGTGCAAGTATCAATGTCATAAAAAACAAAATCACCCTCAAATTAAGAAAGATAAAAATAAAATAAAATTGTATACAAAAAGCCTAAAAAAACTTTTTTCTGGCATGTATAATTTTTTTTATTTATTTACTTTATTAACTATACATTAAAAATAGTGTGTATATATATATATATATATATATATATATATATATATATATATATATATATATACACAAATATAATATACTATTTATTATATTATTCATATTATATATATCATTATATTTTATATATATATACATACACAAATAATATATAACATAACAACATATAACATAACTTAATATAATACTATTTTATATTATTCATATTATATATCATTCTATTTGATATATACATACATACGCAAATAATATATAACATAACATAATATATAATATGATATGATATAATATAATATTATTTATTATATTATTTCATATTATGTATTATATTATTTATTATAATATTATTTTTGGTTACACTTTATTTTAAGGTGCCATTGTTACAGTGTAATTATATATTTAAGTACTGAGTAATATTAAGCAACTACATGTACTTACTATAGGGTTAGGGTTAGGATTAGGGTTTGGTTGAGGGTTAGTTGCATGTAATTATGCATAATTTACTGTTATTACTATGGTAAGTACATGTAACATATGTAACAAGGACACTGTAAAATAAAGTGTTACCTTATTTTTCATGCCTGTAATGTGAATTTTAGGGGAAAAGGTTTCATTGTCAAGAAAGTAATGTCACAATCTTAATGATGCTAAAAATATGCCGCTAAACAGCTAAAACAAAACATAGCACTTGTGAATCCCTTTGCATTAGCATTAAAGATTCAGGATGGGTTTGACCGTGAATGGGAACAGAACGGGTGAGTCTCAGGGGACACGGTAATACACAGCGCCAGAGCACATGGTATGGTAAGAGACACAGGAGCTACAGCCTCGGGCCAGACACAATCAATACACAATATTTGTCTAACTTCAGACTTCGCTTTTTGCCTATATTTGTAAATTGAGTCCAAACTGCAGCCCATCAGCAGTTGGCATCAAAAAACATTACTTAGCTCAACTACTTTAGCTTGCAAAAGCTAATATTTTGTCATCTTCCAGCTTAGCTCCTCCAGATATGATGTTCTGTCCAGTTTAAATGACACATCTCAAAACTAATCACAGCCCTTTTAGATTAGATTAGATTAGATTCAACTTTATTGTCATTACACAAGTACAGGTACAAGGCAACGAAATGCAGTTTAGGTCTAACCAGAAGTGCAATAGCAGCAAGTGCAGGATATACAGTGGTTCATAAGTGCAGAACATGGATATGTACTGAATAAATATAGAGTTGAATACTATTATAAACAAAAATTTACAGATAGATTGTCCTATGAATATAATATACAGATAACTATTACTGTGAACAGAATTTACAGCTAGATATGTACTGAATATAATAATATACAGATGGCTATTACTATAAACAGAATGTTTACAGATAGATATGTACTGAATATAATATACAGATGGCTGTTACTATAAACATAATTTTACAGATAGATATGTACTATGAATATATATACAGATGGCTGTTACTATAAACAGAATGTGAGCATAATATACAGATGGATATTACTATAAACAGAATTTTACAAATAGATATATGTATAAGTTAGGCTAATGAGCAGTATAACAATGGATTTAAAGTAGTGCAAATAAAGTTTGGACAGAAGCTATCCGAGTGAGTGCAGTGGAAAGTAATTGCATATTACAGTTAAGGTACGATATTGCAATGTATATATAACAGTCGGTACTGTAAATAAACAGTCGGCAGTGCAAATGAGCATATTCCAGTCAAGGTAGTAGTGCAAGATGCATATGTAAACAGTTGTTACTGTAATAACAGTCAGCAGTGCAAATGAACATTATAGTATTGCAAATAACAAAATGGAGGCAGGTGTGAGGAGGGAGAGGAGAGTCAATCAGTATATAAGGGGAGTGGGATCAATGAGGGTTAGAGTTTAATAAAGAGACAGCTCTGGGGAAAAAACTGTTCTTTAGTCTGCTGGTCCTGGTCCGGAGGCACCTGAAACGCCTGCCGGAGGGCAGGAGAGAAAACAGTCTGTGGGCTGGGTGAGAGGAGTCCTTAAGGATGCTGCGAGCTCGATGCAGACAGCGTTTCCTCTGGATGTGCTCGATGGCAGGTAGTGGAGTCCCAGTGATGCGCTGGGCGGTTTTCACCACCCGCTGCAGTGCCTTGCGCTCTGCAACAGAACAGCTCCCATACCACACTGTAGCACAGTTGGTCAGGATGCTTTCTATTGCACAGCGATAGAAGTTCACCAGGATAGTGGAGGAAAGCTGATTCTTCCTCAGTGTCCTCAGGAAGAAGAGGCGCTGGTGAGCCTTCTTGACCAGGCTGGAGGTGTTGGTTGTCCAGGTCATGTCCGCCGAGATGTGGGTCCCCAGGAACTTGAAACTGGAGACACGCTCAACAGCCATTCCATTGATGTGGATGGTGTCGTGTGTGCCTCTTGACACTTTCCTGAAGTCCACGATGAGCTCCTTCGTTTTGGTGGTGTTGAGGAGCTGGTTATTTTCGGTGCACCATGTGGCCAGGTGCTTGATCTCCTCCCTATAGGCAGTCTCATCGTTGTTGCTGATGAGACCAATCACCGTAGTGTCGTCCGCAAACTTGACGATGGAATTAGATCCGTACACAGGCTTGCAGTCGGAGGTGAAGAGGGAGTAGAGGAACGGGCTTAGCACACAGCCCTGTGGTACACCAGTGTTGAGTGTGATGGATGTGGAGCAGTTGGAGCCTGATCGAACATTCTGGGGTCTGTTGGTCAAGAAGTCCAAAATCCAGTTGCACATGGAGGTGTTGAAGCCCAGGTCTCCAAGTTTGGCTATTAACTTAGTTGGGATGACAGTGTTGAATGCTGAGCTGAAGTCAACAAACAGCATGCGTGCATAAGTGTTCTTATTGTCCAGATGTGTGAGCACAGAGTGCAGTGCCATGGAGACTGCATCCTCTGTGCTCCTATTGCTACGGTAGGCAAACTGGTGTGAGTCCAATGTGGATGGTAGAGAGTCTTTTAGGTGTGCCAGGACCAGCCGCTCAAAGCACTTCATTACGATGGGTGTGAGTGCTACAGGGCGGTAGTCATTAAGGCACTTCGGGCTGGAGTGTTTTGGCACTGGCACAATGGAAGTGCATTTAAAGCATGTTGGTACAGTTGCTTGGGCAAGAGACAGGTTGAAAATGTCTGTAAAAACCCCAGCGAGCTGCTCCGCACATGCCCTGAGTACGCGTCCAGGGATGTTGTCTGGTCCAGCAGCCTTGTGCGCGCTGATCCTGCTCAGTGCATTGCAGACATCTGTGGAGGAGAGTGTGATCGGTGGGTGGTCAGCTGAGGATTTGAGCTTGGTGGCAGTTTCTCTGTTGTCTCTTTCAAAGCGAGCATAAAAGTCATTTAGCTCGTTCAGGAAGTTGACATCAGTGGCTGCGGGGGTGGAGTGAGAGGGTTTGTAGTCACTGATGGCCTGAATGCCCTGCCACATGCGCCGAGGGTCAGCGTTGGAAAAGTGTCCCTCTATCTTAAGCTTGTAGCAGTGCTTGGCCTCTTTGATGCCCCTTTTCAGATTTGCTCTGGATGTGCTATAGGCTTGTGCATCTCCTGATCTGAAGGCAGTATTGCGTGTCTTCAATAGGAGTCGCACTTCCCTGTTCATCCATGGCTTCTGATTTGGGTATGTGGTGATCTGCTTCTGGGTTGTAACACTGTCAATGGTGGTATTAATATAATCCAGTACAGAGGAGGTGTAGCAGTCAATGTCCGTGTGAGAGCCACTGGTGGCTTGAGAAGCAAACATACTCCAGTCTGTGTGTAGAAACCTTTCCTGGAGTGAGAAATCTGCCCCCGCAGGCCACACCTTGATTTTACAGTCTTTATACAGTATATCAATATGGTACTCATTCACTACATATTACAAATCAAAAGCATTGTGGTATTAACATCACATGCACACTCGAAACACTATCGCTCAAGAACATGGAATCGACCGAGGAAGACTAAAGCATCTGTGAGGGAAAACCTTAGCTCTCCTCATCAGCTCATCTCCATGGTTACCAGATTCAGACTCATCTTCCCTGAATTAACTCGTGCAATTCTTCTGCACAAATCACCAATATGCCACTAGCTGTCAACAGGAACTAAAGGCCTGTATTACAAAACTTGACAAAAAAACACGTAACAATCTTAATTAAATGCAGGAAACCTTACCATGCAATTGAATTAAGCCTTTTCAACTAAAAAAATTGTTTGATCTGATTATTTTGTCCTATAGTTTTGAAGTTTGAACTTAAATTCATTCATTTAAACCAACTATAAAGTGAATAAATACTTTGCCACAGCACTGACATTCGCACATTTATGTTCATTGAATGATGCAACAATTACCGTAGTCAACATATAACCGTCCCACAACCTCACCACAAGTCCCACTCTTCAGCACAGTGAACAGTGAGGTTCCAGAAGTAAAAACTCCAGAAGGAAATGAATTTTTAACGATAACTTACAAATCTTTAAAGACAGACCTATTGTGAGCTACGAGATTGTTAATCAATGATATTTGCTTCGGCTGAAGCCGTCAGCCCTCATTATTTCAACTTAGTTTTAAAATAATCGTGTTTAACAGTGGAATTCCTGGTGAAAACTACATTACCCATGATGCTGTGCAGAAAATTCCACCAATCAGAGAGTCGAAACAAGCAAAATGTGCCAATAGATCTCTTTAGCCCCGCCCACTCCCATGAAGCACTGCGAATGACGTAATCAAGTCGATCTCCCTACGGCCTACGCTCTCAAAATATTTCAATATAAACACATATTTTGTAAAAACTTAAATATATTGTTTATATTTTTATAACATTTGTAAAAAAAATTGTAAACATCTTTAAATACGTAGTTTTATATTTCTTCATCGTTTTTATTTCGATTATGCTGTTCGCAGTGCTTCATATTTTCACCTTGCACTCTATGGTGACCACAAACACTTCAACAATAGAAACTCCAAGATAACCGAACATTAAACACTAACATTTCCCTTGAAATGCCGAGAAATCCACCCATGCAGTTTCAGTTAATGCAACAAAAATGATTAATGTCCCAACACAATGAAATTAAGTTGTGATAAAATGTTCGCAACTGTGTTACTTTAGCTCATTTTAAGTAAGCAAACTGAACAAGCAGCAAAAAAATGTAATTGTTTTTAATAAATTTAATCAGTACAATTTGACAAAAATATAAATGCTTGCATTTGCAAGACATTAACTGACCCAAATAATGTAAGTGATAGTTCCTTCAGCTGACCCAAAACTGTCTCTGACCATCCGTATTGTTAAGGCCTGTTCTTCTTTACGCAAGTCTCTCTCTCTCTATAGTCGAGAGTGAGAACGAGGGCTGGGTTTGATCACCCCACCGTCATGCGGCATTCTCTAAATCCCTCTGCATGAGCTTCCCAGATAAAGCCCAGATTCACGCCCAGGAGAACTGGCCTGGATTTCATCATCTCAATACACGTGCAACGTGTGTATTTGGGGGTGTGTGACCGAGCAATGAGCTGTGATGATAATTTCAAACTCTCAGTAGAAAAAGAGCAGATAGAGGAATTAGAAAGACGATCGAGGCCAGTAAAGAAGTCAAATGTTCCTGAGATCAAACTCCCTGCGGCTGTGTGCGGTCCGAGTCCAAGAGGAACACAAGGTCACTCCGATGGCATGCAAATTATAATGATTATAATGAAATCGAGACCTGAGAGATGGCTTGACTTTGCAAAAAGACACAAATGGTGACTTGGCTGTTATACATGAATGCTGCAACTCGCTGTTAGAGCTGCACAGAAAAGGTTTGGCTTCAAAGGGTAAAATTCAAAGGGCCAGAAAGTGTAAGGTTGCTAGTTCAAGCCATCACCATTGCGCCCTTGAGCAAGATGCTTAAACTGGAATCGCTCCAGAGGGATCGTCACTGAGCTGCAAATCACTGGATAAAAGCGTCTGCTAAATGCCTACTTGCTATTATTTTGGTGTGTGCAATCTTGCTATCTGCAAAGCTGCAAGCTATCAAACTACTAATGAACAACAAACTGTGTATTTATTATTTTTACAACCGCAAAATGAACAATGTTACTATAGGCTACAATCAACTTGCCCTGGTGAATGTTGACGGGACCCAAAATGAAAAAACACATGGATTGTTATATGTAAAGATACGGTTGCATAAGATGTCATTAAAAGCAAAGCACTGTGATATATGTGACCACTCCATTTAGATGGACAGCACATGTCCACTATCCAGAGTATATATGGTGTCTATTTCATAGTTTTGTTAATCTAGCCACAACTAAATGACATTTGAAATCTAATTTAAAACCAGAAATATAAAACAATGTGATTTAAACACTAAATTCACACTCATGGCTAGAAACTACCTTCACCTTTTTTTTTTTTTTTGAAGAAATTAATACTTTTATTAAGCAAGGATGCGTTAAATTGATCAAAAGTGACAGTAAAGACATGTATAACATTACAAAAGATTTCTATAGCAAATAAATCCTGTTCTTTTGAACTTTCTATTCAAGAATCCTGAAGATAATGTATCACGGTTTCCACAAAAATAGAACTGTTTTCAACTGGAGTAACGATGCTAAAAATTCCGTTTTGCATCACAGGAATATATTACATTTTAAATTATATTAAAATAGAAAGCATTTATTTTAAGTTGTTATAATATTTCACAATATTGCTGTTTTTACTGTATTTTTAATCAAATAAATGCAGCCTTGGTGAGCAGAAGAAACCCCAAAAGTTTGAACGGTAGTGTAAAGAAATCATTTGTACATCATCATCTCCATGGTCACTAATCACATATCACAAAGCTAATATGACTCATTGAGCTCTCACTAAGTAACTTTTCTGCATTTTCGACTGTACAAAAGTCTGAACCCCCTGTATTAATGTTAGGAAGCTGCGGCAGAACCAGGAGGGCTTCGTCATTCCCAGCATCCCTGCAGGTCTCTCTGGTACTGTGGATAATTAGCATGACCCTCTTTGATGCGCTACTCACTGTTGCCTTTTTAATCTAGTGTACTTACAAGGCAGGTTAACAGCCGTACTGCGTCTCCTGGTCCCATTCTTGACATTCGAGTAGCTCTTATGAATACTTCAAATCAGACATTATGATCCTCTTCATAAAGTCTTCCATTGGCCTAATCTTTTTCAAGTTGACAGGCTGAGAATGTTTAGCAAACAAACACATGCAGACACTCACCCATTGGCCAGATTGTCATCGTCTTCGTCATTAAGGCTCTTGCAAAGTACATCAGAATCACTGAGGTAGCCGGACTTGAGGTCGCTATCTCCAGCGTCCAGGCCTTCGATGAACTCGCTGCGAGCCGTGTGGCTGAGCCGGCTGGAGCAGCGAGCGGGCATCGTTTGAGAGGTGTACTGGGACGAGGCTTTGGTTCCCGACAGATAGCTGGATCCGGTGGAGGAAGGGGCATCTCCGGCTTGCAGACGAGGACTGGACTGGCCGTGGCGCCAGGAGAGAGGCGAGGAACGGTTGGAGAGGCTGGAGATGCTGCGAGCGTTGGTTTCATCACTGTCGTAGCACACGCTGCTGTCCAAACAACTGTAGATGGAAAGAGAGGGTTACTGATGCATTCAAAACACAACATAATAGGGTTGTGGGATGCGATGAAGGCCACAGGAACTCATGACCTACTAAAGAAAAGGATGCATGATCATCTGTTGAGGATGCAGATTGCATAACCAGAAGCACCAGCTCAAATGAATAATATAACAGCTTCCTCCACCACATAAACACTGAGTAGCTATTTTTACCTACTTCTCTTCATCAGACAGCTGCGAAATACCAGAAATGCACTAGCGCTTTGAAATATTTGATGCTAGCAAGGCAGAAAATGCACACAAACATGTTGGCATTGGGTTATTCGGTTAGTGTTACCCAGGGCTGTTAGTTTGGCATGTTATTCTTACAGGTGGGTCACTTGGTTTAAAGTCACCATGAAATCAAAACTGACAATACTTGTGTTTTATGGAATATTGCAGGATTTATTACAAATAGTTTTTTCGTGCACATCATTATTTTATTGTGCTGTCATTATCTTAAATCAAAATAACTTCCCCTTCCTCTTGCAGCAACATCTCTTCTCTTTCTCTGATGACGAGGGCGGGGCAACCTGTCACTCACATGAGATCCACCAATAGCAAACCACAACCATCCAATCAATTGCCCACAGACAAAATCAAGCTCCGCCCTACATATGGTCTTGTTTCAGAAGCCGTTTTACTCACATATATGCCACAGTAGGGAAGAAAAGACGATCGCAACTTCCATTTCATGCCAATTAATTGCGATTTTTCTAATAAAGAAAAGCTTGTTTGTAGGTCTGCACAATTTGTCCAAAAAAATTATATTGTGATGATATGATCAATATGGTATGATCACAGTAATAATAATCATTATATTATTATTATTATAATTATTAAATTAAATATTTAAAATAAATATATTATTGTAATAATCCTATTGTACTGTAAAAATACAAATCGAGCATTTAATATTAATGATAATATCTATGTAAAATTAAAATACTAATGCTTATGTCTAATTTTCTACAACCTTTAATCTGGCATTATAGCAGAGGACCTGGACTGGAGATAAAGGACTGTATGGGAGTTTTATAGTCAGAATAAATGTTTTATTTCTCTGTACTTTCAAAAAACAACTGAAAATAACACACACACCGCCTTATTTCACTGCATTGGCCGAACTGACGGCCCAGCCACTCCCAAACCTCATGACCTGCTTTTCCATTCTCTTTCAGTGCCACATCACATTCTACTTGAAGCCAAAGCAAAGTTCCTGCTCTCTCCAAGTCATGCACTGTGTGGCAAGACTATTTATAGAGTTCTTCTCATTACTAAAATCAACAAGCACTGTAAGGGCAAGATCAGACTTAAACTACTCTTTTACATTGTCTGAATAAAGTCTGTTTGCGCATGCAAAAGTGACCACCACAAGGCCATAGCATTGTGAGAGGTTGCAAATGCATTGTTATGCAATTGTTAGGATGTTACTAGGAATGTACAAGTGTTTACCTCCAAGTCTTCATGATGAGCTGGTCACTAGGGGCCCTATTTTAACAACCTGAAACGCAAGTATCAAACGCGAAACGCAAGTAACTTTGTGGGCGGATCTCGGGCTGTAACGTGAAATAAACCAATCAGAGCGACATCTCACATTCCCTTTAAGAGCAGGCGCGCTTGTTCCATGGCGGATTGCTATTATAACGGCGGATTTGCCAGGCGCACGCCAGGAGCGGTTCACAGCCGAGGAGACCGACGTTCTCATCAGGGCCGTAAAACACAGAGAAGTGACATTGTATGGGGACGGGAGAAAGCCACCTAAATTAGCTTCGGTTAAACAGGCGTATAATTATTTGGGTAATGTGTAAGCTAGATTTATGCCTATTTTTTCATTGGACACCACAATGATTTCCCTCGTGTGGAATATTTTTCCTTGTAATTATGTATGGTTTGCAAAAATGTTAACTGCTGCATCTGTGTAGATGAGATAAGCAAAGTGTATGCGCGTTGTGCACACGCTACATTGATTATGGCCAAGAATGCGCCCTTAAAATAGCATCTGAACGCGCCACTGACTTTAGACTAGGTTTTTCCTGGTCTGTGGCAGAATTGTTTTCTGAAACTGCAAAATAGCACCAGGGAACGTTTGCGCCGGAACACGCCTCCTCTTTTCGCTGAACCGCCCCTGGGAGCACAAGTTCATTCCCTAATTTACCGACCTGCGTCTGTGGAGGGAAAAGTCCGCTGTGCGTCGGGTGCAAAATAGGAATGACACATGCGTCGGTGTACAAAGTCAATTGCGCTGGGTGCAAGATAGGGCCCTAGGTCTGTCTTTGTACAATTTTATCACATTTTGATGTGCCAATTATATCTGTAGCACCAGCACAAATGCACTTAGTATTAGTTTAATATTGCAATGTACAATTATAATATTATTACTATTATATAGTTTAAGAGTTTGATCAAATCACTAACCATAAAAATTAGTAATAATCATTATGCTATTATAGAATACTACTAAACAATTTGCCGGTTATGATTAAAAACTCATCACACTTTATTACCAAAACATTCTGAATTGATAAAAGACTTGTTAGCAAAAGTAAACACACAACAAGCTGTTTTCCTAAACAAAAAAAAGCATATGAGAACTTAAAAGCGTCCATGTGGTTCAGTAATTAATCACATTTTCCCATTCAAGTGCATCTTGACAATAACAGACTCCAGGTGTACTCTAGCGCAGCAGGTGTATAATGTGAATAGACATGAAAAATCAAACACTGCACCTCTATTTTGAGTCATCGTGAGTTGATTTAGTCCATGAATCTCCATGTCTTAAAGGATAACAGAAGCATCATGTTACAGAACAGCTCACTAGGCCAGGGCTTTATACACACATACATTAGTGTGGCTGTGAATCTGTGGGTTGAGTCTGGCTGATCTAGTATGAATCATTTTCACGCCTGCGCCCATCAAGTCTTTGGAAGATCATCAGTCTTATACAAGTGCTGCAGTTAAAATGGAGGGTACATTAGCTGCAGGTCTAGAAATCATGCTTATATACTGCAAAAATGTTTTACTCAGAAACTTAATAGGGTAGAGAATAGTAATCCTGCAGGGAAATGTTTGATGTTAGAAGAAAGGACAGGCTGAGATCTCTCGGGGCAAAACTGAGACAAAAGTTAGCACAATTGCTATGCTAAGCACATCTAGCACACCTTTGGGGAAGGAGAACACATTCATCAGGATGAAGCACAGAGCTGTCCGTAGCTTCTCTCTAGCTTACTCTGTCACTTGAACATGAATATTTATCTTTTGCCGTCAGAACTGCCGTGGCATAGATTCAACAAGGTTATGGATTCCTCAGAGATTTTGGTCCATATTGTCATGAGAGCATCACGTAGATTCTGCAGATTTGTCTGCATATCCATAATGTGAATCTCTTGTTCCAGCACATCTTAAAGCTGCTGTATTAGACTGAGATCTGGTGACTGTGGAGGCCGTTTGAGTTTAGTGAACTCACTGTCATGTTCAAGAAACCAGATTGAGATGATTTGCGCTTTGTGACATGTGTGTTATCCTGCTGGAAGTATCCATCAGAAGATGAGAACACTGTGGTCATAAAGGGATGGACATGGTTAGCAAGAAGACTCAGGTCGGCTGTGGCGTTTAAATGATGCTCAATTGGTACTAAAGGGCCCAAAGTGTGCCAAGAAAATATATAACAAACCATCACACCACCAGCAGCCTGAACTGTTGATACAAGGCTGGATGATCCATGCTTTCATGTTGTTTACACCAAATTCTGACCCTCATCTGAATGTTGCAGCAGAAATCCAGATTCATCAGACCCGGAAACGTTTTCCAATCTTCTATTGTCGAGTTTTAGTCAGTCTGTGTGAATCGTAGCCTTAGTTTCTGTTCTCAGCTGACAGGAGTGACACCAGTGTGTGTCTTCTGCTGCTGTAGCTCATCTGCTTCAAGGTTGTGTTGAGCGTTCAGAGATGCTCTTCTGCGTTCAGAGATGCTCTTCTGCGTTCAGAGATGCTCTTCTGCAGACTTCGGTTGTACCGAGTTACTATCAATTACCGTTGTCTTTCTATCAGCTGATCCAGTCTGGTCATTCTCCTCGGACCTCTGGTATCAACAAGACATTTTCACCCACAGAACTGACACTCACTGGATATTTAATCTTTTTCGGACCATTCTCTGTAAACCCTAGAGATGTTTGTGTGTGAAAATCCCTGTAGATCAGCAGTTTCTGAAATACTCAGACCAGCCCGTCTGGCACCAACATCCATGCCACGTTAAAAGTCACTTAAATCACATTTCTTCCCCATTCTGATGCTCAGTTTCAACAAGTCTTCATGTCTACATGCCTAAATACCTTGAACTGCTGCCATGTGCTAGCCTGACGCCGTCATACTCAGATTCTAGTCAGAATGTGAGTCTGATACTTCTCCATAGAGATTTGATTATGGGGCGTGTCTCAACCAAACCAGAAAAAAAAAAAACTCTGCACTCAATTGGATAGACCTACAACCAATCAGAGCAACGGAGTAAATGACGCATGTTCTTCATTCATATTTTCAACCAACAAAATGTCGCGGCTCTCTGTTCCTCTTTTAAAATGAATGCGCTGTCGATATAACAGACGCGATGGCGGAATCTACACATGATGTTTCATAAACAAAGTTCGGGAGGAGCACGTACAAATAATCAATCCAATATCAACTTGTCATCAAACAATACCATGTCTAACGTTACCCTTTCTATCAGCATGAGGAAGCATATTCACTCTGTAAACTTACCTAACACTCCTTGACAGTTTTTCAGCATCCCTCCACCACCCCGAATCCTCACTCTTGTCTTGTTCTCTCACAACCAGGAATACGGGGGAGTATGGCTACCGAGCCCACAGCCCTCTCCTCGGACAGCACGTCATATACGCATTTATTCTATCGACTTATTTGTGTGAAATCTTATATACGCATTTATTCTATCTGACTTATTTGTAAATGTGAACTCGTGAAATCTCAATTCTCCAGCAGCAGTCGTCTTTGTTGTAAACTAATTCAAATCAAGCGCTCTTTGGTGACGTGGATGATTACGTTACCGTTGCTCATCTGTCCATCATCGTATAAAGCCCGCCCTGACAATTTGATTGGTCCGAACAATTTTTGTTCGGGCATAATAGCTCCTCAACGGAGCGAGTCCAGACCGAACTTCCCGACCAAAAAATGTTGTGGGCGGGGTTCGGGCTGGCACCCAGGCTAGCCATGTGCCATTGGCTGATAAGATATTTGGGCTAATGAGCAGTTGAACAGGTACATATTTCAGGTACATACTTTCCTGTAGCTCAAACAGTAGAGCGTTGGCGCTTGCAATGCCAAGGTCATGGGTTCAATTCCCAGGGAAAGCAAGAACTGATAAGAATGTAAATGCGTACCTTGAAACGTAATGTAAGTCTCTTTGGATAAAAGCATCTGCTAAATGCATAAATGTAACTGTAAATGCACATACACATACACTCGTTGGCCACTTTTATCGGTACACCTGTTTAACTGCATGTACATATATATACTGTATATTCTAGTTGTGTATTAATGTTTGCACATCTGAGTCTGTAAAGCCTGGAGAGCAGCTGATTTCTGTGTGTGTTTGTTAATATTCGTTGATGGAAAGTGTTTCATTGTGTATTTATGAATGTGGCAGCCAGGTGTTTGAATGACTGAAGTGCAAACTCTACCAAAAGACGTGGGAGGGTGCATGGTTGTGGAAAAAGTAATCGTTTGTGTATAATATAAAGCCTTGTTTATATTCATGCTCTTTGTGGCACAAATGTGTGTGAAAATTGTTTCCAAATAACATTGTGGTGCTTTCTCCCATGGTTCATTGAAAAGCAGCGGTTTGCATCCTCGTAAATTAGTTTGGCTGTGATTTTTCATGCCATAAACGTGTGCTGGTTCTCTCTTACCTCTGGCTGAGCTGAGCTCCCCGCAGGCTGGACATGGTTTCCTCCAGGTTCTGTCTGAGATCCAGAACATTCTGAACCGTCCGTTTCCTTTGAGACTCGGGATCTGCACACATAATTAGCAACCAAAATACAATGAACAGTGAGTATGCAAAACAATGTTTCCATCAAGGAGCAGTTTTAAATCAAGCATCAGATCATAAGATTTTCATTGTATGTCATATAAATGCATAAGGAAATTTATACTTTTATTCAGCAAGGATGCATTAAAGGGATAGTTCACCCAAAAATGAAAATTCTGTCATCATTTACTCACCCTCAAGTTGTTCCAAACCTGTATGAGTTTCTTTGTTCTGCTGAACACAAAGGAAGATATTTGGAAGAATGGTTTGGAACAACTTGAGGGTGAGTAAATGATGACAGAATTTTCATTTTGGGGTGAACTATCCCTTTAAATTGATCAAATTTATGAAGGGCAGTAAAGACATTTTTTACTATCAATCACAGAATCCTAGCCTGACTACGTCAGACTTCGTACTTCCGCTCAATTTCAGTTCGCTTCTGTACTCAGTCTGAGATAGCGACCTATCTCCCCGTTTTCCTCCGGCCTCAAAGCAGCCGGCCAATCAACGAACAGAGGGCGGGCTGAGAGCCGTGACGTAGACGCTGATTGTACCGTGGATGCGTAGATTTACTTCACATAATCTGCAAAAGTCGTTCACAGCCATGTTCACTCCGGTATTTCGCTCGATGGTTTTGTTTTTGCATCATACATGTGTTTACAGTGGAAGTTAGATGCGGCTGAGCCTGCGCATGACACACGTCATAACCAAACGTTATGTGATTGGCTTACGGGTAACCAATGATTTTAAACTTCAGACAAGCGCCCGAGAAAGAAAACGCTTTTCAATTATGCCCTTCCAGACTCTGTCTACGAAGCAAAGCGAAGTAGCAGAGTGTGGTATTACCAGGCTAACAGAATCCTGCCAAATATTACGGTTTCGACATGCAGCACAACTGTTTTCAACATTGATAATAATCGTAAATGTTTCTTGAGCACCGAATTGGCATATTAGAATTATTTCTGAAGGATCATGTGACACTGAAGACTGGAGTAATGATGCTGAAAATTCAGCTTTGATTTGACAATATATTATATTAGACAACAGTTACTTTAAATTTGAATAATTTCACAATGTTATTATTTTTTGCTATACTTTTGAGTCTTGGTGAGAATAAGAGACTTTTATAACATCTTACCTACCTCAAACGTTTGAACGGTGGTGTATTCATGTAAAGAAAAAAGATCAGTTACACTTTATTTCAATGGTTTACATTCTACTTACTATAAGTAACTTTGCAACTGCATGTCAACTAACTCTCATTAGAGTATCAGTAGACTGTTAGGTTAGGGTTTGGGTTAGTAGAATAAGTTGCTGAAAAGTTACTTATAGTCAGTAGAAAGTCTGTTGGAGGAGCATCACAAATAAAGTGTTAGCAGATATTAAGCAGACAGTCTACTAATACTCTAATGACTCCTAGTTGACATGTAGTGCCAAAGTTACTTACAGTTAGTAGAATGACTAAAGTGGACCATCGAAATAAAGTGTAACCAAACAATCTAACATAAAATAGTTTAAAATCAGCACAAAATATGCATCTTTGAAAAAGATGAGTTTCTCAAAAAGTTTCTACATCAAAATGTCCTCAATTATTCAAAGATGCAAATGGAAAAAGTACTCGATCACATTGAGAATTTAAAGACCCATGAAAGAGTTTGATAAAGACAAGCAGGAACAGGAAGTTGACCTTTTAAAGAGCTTGTCTTGGTTTTTAAATAGCCAATAGCCTTTAGTTTACGTCAAGGCCTTCAAAGGTCTTCAACATTAACCCTGAAGGCAGCATAAAATGAGACAAATGCCAGATAGAATCATTTAACTCCATCACCTACATTAAGAAAATGAAAACTAAGAATGAAAGTCCCAAGAAACTAATGCTGACTGTTCGAGCAGTTGTAAACTGGCACATGATTTCTTGAAAACCTGTGGTCGGCTGGCGGTCAGCATGTCCAATCAATCCCACGGTGCAGTTAGGCCCGACGCTTGCCCCGACATTATTAACGACTGGACTTACAGACGACGAGAGGTGGTTTACAAGCATTACTCTACAGCAGATAACTCATGTCAATCAAGTCTATTCCCATGAGAGAATTAACTCTAGCTAATTACATCACTAGACAGACTTGCATGGTGGAAATAGTAAATGAGGAGACAAGATGACAGTATTTCACTGCAAAGTACGTATGTGACCACTGCAAACAGGTATAGCAGTGGTGCTCACATAGATGACAAAACTGAGCTTCACCTGTGATTTGTCCTGACATCCACAGAAACAGGAAGTTATTATTTCAAAGAGCTTGTCTTTGTTTTTAAGTAGCCAACAGCCTTTCATTTACGTCAAAGCCACTAAAGGTGAAAGCTAACAGTCTTCAACATGAACCCCAAATGCCAACAATGAGATTATGAGAACCAGAAAGCCTCTTATTACTCCATCGCCAACATGAGAACAAAGGATGAAAGTCTTCTTCTGTCCCAAGAAACTGTTTTCTGTTCAAGCAATTGAAAACTGCCACACAATCTCTAGAAAACCTCCTAAAAACGTTACTTTGTACGGTCAAATAAAAAGCAAGCATGCACAAAATGTTTAAATTGATACATTTACATCTTGTATACAAACACCCTCATATTCTACGTTGCAACCTTAAATAGTGTGTGCAATGCTCTGATGCAATCTCCAGCTCCATGGGAGATTAAACTTTAATATATGCTCTTTTTCCCCACATGCTTTGATCTGAAAGGGCATACTGGACCACAGCTTCATTTTGTGCATCACTGCTGCATATGTGAGCACTGGTGCAGTTTAATGACAGACAGAACAACCAGGGGTGCATTTCTTGTACAACAATGTACTGTAATTCGCTGATTAACAACCGCAGAACGATGCATCGTTGGAGAAAATAACCAACTGAAACTGTTAACATGGTCTCACCTCTGTCATTTGAACCACATTGGTTTAACAATACAGGACTGTCGTTACAGAGTTCACACGCAGGTGGAGGAGGAATAACTTCTGCTAATTAATCTTTCCGAGATCTCAGAGATGCTGCTGGAACGAACACGGCAACTAATGACTGCTTCACGGTTTTTGTTCCATGTCATTTTGCTTTATTGATAATTGATTCATCACAGGATCTCGCATACGTCATACTCTGGAGTTCCCTTGCGCATTTTACGCACATGCACACTTTTCAGATTCGGCCCTGATAGTTGTAGTGTTGACACGCTAAAATATATAGATTAAAATGTATATATATTTAAACAGAATGACGAATATAGAATGTACTGTATGTTAGATTGCTTATTGTGCCCAAGAGCATGATCTATTTAAGTCCACATGTTATTTAACAAGAAACTATGTTTCTAACTACAGGTTGAGAGCTATAGTTCCAACCATGTAAGTTTGCGATGCTGTTTGCGAATGTTCGTTGGAATACGGTTTAAGGAAACGCCAAATCATTGAACTATGTTGGTAGGGACGGAACTCACGACCATAGTTGGCAAACAATGCTTTCATGAAACGCATATATACTGTAGCTATATATATGTATATATGTGTGTGTGAAATAAAATATATTTAACCGATTAAAAAAGTGGTAGTGCTCTCGTTCCAAACTCTACCAGCAGTTTTGTAAATGTTGTGTATACATAGTAAATTTAAATTATGATAGTTTTTCAAGCTAAAACATTCAAAAATCCTTAAAACAAGAAACATTTACTTGAAGAAATGCTATAATAATGATTCAAAGATTGGATATAAGTGTATTTTTAACTTGTTTTAACCAGTTTGTACTGAAAATGAGTGAAAAGGCTGCTAGTGTAGAAAGACAAAATACTCTCTCAGATATATTTATCTTTTTGTAAGGATTTTAAGATATTTTAGATTAAAACAAGTCAAAAAGACTTATTATACAGTACATGTATTTTCATATTGGTATAACGTCAGCTATCAGTCACCCTACTCTCTAGATATTGATATCAGTTATTTAAAAACCAATAGCGCAGTAACAAACATGATCACAGTCCCTCATAAAAGCTTGCATATCCGCCATAACTTGCTCTACATATAGACTGTCACAAAGAAGCCAAATTTGGCCTCAGCCCTTTATTCCTTAAGTTTCCATGTAACTGTTCCTCAACTCAAATTGTTGAGTTGAACTATTGTCCTTAATTGATATTTTAAGCCTTCCCCCTCAGAGGTTTGGACCTTCGTCCAGCTGCGCTGTACAATAGAAACTGTGAATGCACAGAGGAGAGAAATACTCCATTCTGAGCTCTAATTCAGTCTTGTGACCAAGAGTGGTATGTGTGCCACATACGTCTCATAAGGAAGTCTATTATGCAGCGGTTTATTATGCACAACAAATGAGCATAAACTCTACGTGTGATTATGATCATAAAAAGAAAGAACTTTGATATAGAGATTCGATGAATTATTCTTAGAGACCTTGTGATTAAATGTTCCTGCATAAAAAAAAGTTGCCCAAAAGCACATTGTTTTCTCTCTAAATTTAGAGAAGAAAAGCTCTGCAACCACGCTAGTGTTGGTTGTAATTATACTCTATAATTATACTTGTAAAAATATATAAAAATCCTGAAGAATGAAAGAATGCATGCATTTTCTACTATAATTTGGAATCAATCCCAAAAGGATGCTAATGGGAATACAATGTGAAGAAATAGAGACATTCCAACAGGATCTGTTTTTGTTTGTTTGTTTGTTTGTTTGTTCTGTTCTTACTTTTTGTTTCTGGGTTCTAAGAAAATTCCCATTTGGATCTTTTGGGATTGTTTTCAAATTATAAATCCGATCAGAATGCTGTATGGATTCGT